>NC_083574.1:88775338-89045338 GCF_027579695.1 Neoarius graeffei | reverse complement strand
TGAGTCAGTGTGTGTGTGTGTGTGTGTGTGTGTGTGTGTGTGTGTGTGTGTGTGTGTGTGTCAGTATGCTGATTGCCTATCTCTGTGCTTGCTGCTTTGTGCGTTTTGTGGATTTATGTTTCTCTGTCAGTCTCTCTCTTTCTGTGTCTCACACACACACACACACACACACACGCTACAGACTGTTAGATCTCAGTGTGATGCTCCGTGTACACATCCTTGCTCCCGTGTCAGACCTACTGTGTGTGCGAGAGATTGTTTTCCGCCACATTAACGCTGCACCAAGGCAATTTACAGAAGTGTTGCATAATTTAGCTGTTGATGAACGTGCAAATGAATGTTCATTTTCGGAGCCACATTTCCAAACCCACACACACACGCTACACTTTTTTTTTTTCCTCCACTCCTGTGCTGCTTTTGCCAACAGAAATGCCGTCATGGCCGCCGGGTTCCATCCCCGAGCCCTGTATCGGAATATTAATGGGATTGGATGGAAATGAGGACGGAAGATGATGCTTGGTGCCATCTGCTCTCCGCTGTAGTCCACTCTATACTTCATAATAAAAATGAGAAAAAGGAAATCACCGCTTCTTCAAGCTCTAACGGTCGGACAACCGGATGATTGATCCTGATCGGCTTTAGCAGTCGAGAATTTGCATTAAAAAAGGGAAGGACAAGAGACGAAAGAAAGACCAAGAGATATTTTGTGCTTTTTAATGCATTTCATTTTAAAGCTGCTTCACTTTTTCAAGCAGGAAAATAGCCGAGATGTTTTCCAACAAAGTGTTTTGTTCCCTCTGTTGTGCTCATTAAAGATTTATTTGCAGATAATGACCTGCACAAGTGTCTGGTTTGTCTGTTTATTGAAAAAAGAAAAAAAAATCCTGACATTACATACCACGATGGTGTGATACGACACAGCGCTGGATGTAGAATACCACAACGATTTGGCAGAGATTATAATATATAATATAACCCCGATTCCAAAAAAGTTGGGACAAAGTACAAATTGTAAATAAAAACGGAATGCAATAATTTACAAATCTCAAAAACTGATATTGTATTCACAATAGAACATAGACAACATATCAAATGTCGAAAGAGACATTTTGAAATTTCATGCCAAATATTGGCTCATTTGAAATTTCATGACAGCAACACATCTCAAAAAAGTTGGGACAGGGGCAATAAGAGGCTGGAAAAGTTAAAGGTACAAAAAAGGAACAGCTGGAGGAACAAATTGCAACTCATTAGGTCAATTGGCAATAGGTCATTAACATGACTGGGTATAAAAAGAGCATCTTGGAGTGGCAGCGGCTCTCAGAAGTAAAGATGGGAAGAGGATCACCAATCCCCCTAATTCTGCGCCGACAAATAGTGGAGCAATATCAGAAAGGAGTTCGACAGTGTAAAATTGCAGAGAGTTTGAACATATCATCATCTACAGTGCATAATATCATCAAAAGATTCAGAGAATCTGGAAGAATCTCTGTGTGTAAGGGTCAAGGCCGGAAAACCATACTGGGTGCCCGTGATCTTCGGGCCCTTATGGCACTGCCTCACATACAGGCATGCTTCTGTACTGGAAATCACAAAATGGGCTCAGGAATATTTCCAGAGAACATTATCTGTGAACACAATTCACCGTGCCATCCGCCGTTGCCAGCTAAAACTCTGTAGTTCAAAGAAGAAGCCGTATCTAAACATGATCCAGAAGCGCAGACGTCTTCTCTGGGCCAAGGCTCATTTAAAATGGACTGTGGCAAAGTGGAAAACTGTTCTGTGGTCAGACGAATCAAAATTTGAAGTTCTTTATGGAAATCAGGGACGCCGTGTCATTCGGACTAAAGAGGAGAAGGACGACCCAAGTTGTTATCAGCACTCAGTTCAGAAGCCTGCATCTCTGATGGTATGGGGTTGCATTAGTGCGTGTGGCATGGGCAACTTACACATCTGGAAAGACACCATCAATGCTGAAAGGTATATCCAGGTTCTAGAGCAACATATGCTCCCATCCAGACGACGTCTCTTTGAAGACCTTGCATTTTCCAACATGACAATGCCAAACCACATACTGCATCAATTACAGCATCATGGCTGTGTAGAAGAAGGGTCCGGGTACTGAACTGGCCAGCCTGCAGTCCAGATCTTTCACCCATAGAAAACATTTGGCGCATCATAAAACGGAAGATACGACAAAAAAGACCTAAGACAGTTGAGCAACTAGAATCCTACATTAGACAAGAATGGGTTAACATTCCTATCCCTAAACTTGAGCAACTTGTCTCCTCAGTCCCCAGACATTTACAGACTGTTGTAAAGAGAAAAGGGGATGTCTCACAGTGGGAAACATGGCCTTGTCCCAACTTTTTTGAGATGTGTTGTTGTCATGAAATTAAAAATCACCTAATTTTTCTCTTTAAATGATACATTTTCTCAGTTTAAACATTTGATATGTCATCTATGTTCTATTCTGAATAAAATATGGAATTTTGAAACTTCCACATCATTGCATTCCGTTTTTATTTACAATTTGTACTTTGTCCCAACTTTTTTGGAATCGGGGTTGTATATAATATATACAACCCTGTTGTATATATTATATTATATATGTTTATAGTCACATTTAATGTCCATGAAACATCTGAGACACAAACCGTTTCCTGTTATCACTTGCATTAAAGCAATATTAAGCATTTCCTCACGAGCTCCTCTCTCTCTCTCTCTCTTTCAAGAAAGTGAAAAGGAGAAATTCTCTGCTGAAGGATAAATATCATTAATTATTCTATCCGCATTCACTGGATATGAGCAATCGCACACTCTGATTGGCTACTCTACTACTAGGATATCAGCTCATATACCATGAGGAGAAAAAAACAAAATGGCGGAGCGTGTTGCTGAACCAACCAGGGACGAAATAAAAACTCTACTCGAAAACAAAGCCCTTAAATAAAATACAAAAAAAAGCAACAAAATATGGAATGAAAGTATCTTTTTTATTTTTCAAGAATTATCACATTTTCACAATTTGCTCCTGTCATTTCGCCGGTTTGTTTTACATTCAAAGCGGAAATTATTTTGTCGGACATTTTGTATGAAGTTTTTATTGATCAAATTTGCGAAAAATAAAAATGTTCTGTTTGTCAAAATCCAGTGAACGTGGATCGAATAAAACAGTTATTCCAATCAATCCACCTTGTCGTACACGGATTATAGCGCTATCAACTCGTGTACGACTCGATTTCGTGTAATAAGTGTTAAATATCATTAAATCACTAAATATCATTTAGTTTACAGCTCAGAAAAAGAACACACACGTTGAAGTGTGCAATAGCTCCTTAAAGTGACTGTAACGCCTCTAAACCCCACTTTTTTCCTTTGGACAATGCAACAATCGTTATGTTGACTGATCATGTGTTTTCGAACCATAGCTGATCCCAAAGGCCATAAATTGACGGAAAATCAAGAAGATCAGCCGATTTTCACGGAAGCTGCCGAGACTGATCCGGAAGATCCCGAAGGAGTGCGTGACATCACACGTGTAACAGTCCAGGTATCGATTTCGTTCGCGTGTGCAGCAGCAGTGGTTAGATCAGTCTCGATACGGAATCACGTTTTGGAGAGAATTCTGATAGTGACTGGGATTCTTATATGTCAGATGAAGGGGCAGATGATTATCAAGGATATTCCGGAGTAGATGGTTATCTTTTCGAGCACCCAAGACGAGAAACGGATGCCAGTTCACTCAGTTCACGACAGTCTTCCTCTATAGCGCTTGTGAGATGGAGAGATAGATACAGCAGAGAGAGAGAGAGAGAGATGTGCAGAAAGCGGTGGAGGCCTTTCATCATGTTTTCCTGAACAAAACTAAAAACAAATCGAGTTTTGCAATATTTCAATCTGAGAGTGTTTAACATGTTTCAGTTAATAATTAATGATGATAATTGCGTGTGCATTTTTCTTCCTGTTAAAGTGCATCAGATATGATAAGATCGGATGTCGCAAGCGTGTAAATGTTGCTCATAATCCTGCGTCTGGTGCACTGTGTGTGTGTGTGTGTGTGTGTGTGTGTGTGTGTGTGTGTGTGTGTGTGTGAGAGAGACAATAGAGGAATCAACGAACTGTCCAAATGTCAGCTCAAATGTCATTTCTTAAATAAATGGGTTTCTTTTTGCTCCAGTGATTCCCATGTGGTCGTTCTGGTGGTGATGAACACTAGATGAATCAGATTTATTATTAGTAGCCGACATGAAATCTGCCCACTTTGTTTGCACAAACCTCACCCACTGTCACTTTAGATTTGTTTTTTTTCTCAGAAATCCGTGAACCGCATGTCCTGTTGTATACGGACTGGAACATCCAAACACAATGCAGCACTTTCACATCGTTATTTTTGTAAGATTCCATCAACAATATCCAATTTCAGCGAGTAAACAAGCACGGAATCAGATGAACCAAAATGATCCAGATAATAACCGGGGTTCCACGTGTGACGTCATGCGAGATTAGCCATGAGGCAAGCCTGCCTTTTTCTGGGATCCGGACGCCGTGATTTATCATTAGTTTTGTGCTTGATAATAAAATAACAAATAATTAATATTATTTTCTCCCTGCTTTATTAATTCATTTCAGTCATTACTAATTTTGGCAGCACGGTGGTGTAGTGGTTAGCGCTGTCGCCTCACAGCAAGAAGGTCCGGGTTCGAGCCCCGGGGCCGGCGAGGGCCTTTCTGTGCGGAGTTTGCATGACGTGATGGATGACATTTGGGTGTCAGTTTCAGTGTTGCCAACTCTTAATAGTAAAGTAGCCAACATATACTCAAGTCTCTAGAAATTGTCAAATGACACCATAAACTCATCTCATCATTACAACCCTAACCCTAACCCCGTGTCCGCATGGGTTTCCTCCGGGTGCTCCGGTTTCCCCCACAGTCCAAAGACATGCAGGTTAGGTTAACTGGTGACTCTAAATTGACTGTAGGTGTGAATGTGAGTGTGAATGGTTGTCTGTGTCTATGGTGGGGTTTACATTAGACCGTATCAGCGGATCATCAGATTAACGTTTTTAAAAACGATTCACATGCACACAGCAACGCCAATACACAGATACGCTAATCACATGACTAATTCGGCACGCAAGTTGAAATGTGTCAGTGCGGCTCATCGCTTCCTCCTCAGCGGCTGCGCTCCAAATCACTCCGCCCTGAACAGCGAGTGCCCTCTGGAGGGTGCGCAATCCGGCCCTGCGCAGCTCACAGAGCGCGCGAGTGAAGCGCACGAGCAGTGATTCGGGACTGAGCCGCTGTGCGCAAGTCACTTACCACTTGCAAGTGGAAGGATGGCAAGCCTAAAGACAATCATAACTACACAATGGGCAGTATTTGCATCAGTATTTGCAGTATTTTCATACTTTTATACTCTTTAATGAAAGGTGATACAAGGCGGAAGTCCGCGCCGTTTTTCAGCAGTCGCGTCACATGACCAACGCCAGCGAATCAGGAAGGTGGATGTCACAGTGACGTTGTCCAATGACAACACCAGCTAGAGCTCAGCACAGCGTATCTGCGTATTCTCAATGTTTACACAGCACCGGACCAGACACGATCTGGATTGAATACGTGGACCCTGGCAGATTCCCGTTTCCCGGCGTTTCCAGGCGTTTTAATGTAAACGGACAGTGCATCCACGAAGAAAACGAGACAGATATGGTCTAATGTAAACTTGGCCTATGTGTCAGCCCTGTGATGACCTGGCGACTTGTCCAGGGTGTACCCCGCCTTTCGCCCGTAGTCAGCTGGGATAGGCTCCAGCTTGCCTGTGACCCTGTAGAACAGGATAAAGCGGCTAGAGATAATGAGATGAGATGAGATCATCAGTGGACGGCGTCTCATTGGGTTGCGATTGTTACCTGTGTTTAAATATTGCGACTTTTTGGTAATTGTTTGTGTGTTCATCTGTCTCTTAGTCAGGACAGGGCATGGGGAGAGAATTAAGCCGATAATTCCTGTGTGAAGGAACTACAGTGCCTTGCAAAAGTATTCATCCCCCTTGGTGTTTGTCCTGTTTTGTTGCATTACAAGCTGGAATTAAAATGGATTTTTGGGGGGTTAGCACCATTTGATTTCCACAACATGCCGACCACTTTAAAGGTGCACATTGTTTTTTATTGTGACACAAACAGTAATTAAGATGAAAAAACAGAAATCTGGAGTGTGCATAGGTATTCACCCCCCCAAAGTCAATACTTTGTAGAGCCACCTTTTTCTGCAATTACAGCTGCAAGTCTCTTGGGGTATGTCTCTATTTGCTTAGCACATCTAGCCACTGAGATTTTTGCCCATTCCCCAAGCCAAAATTGCTCCAACTCCTTCAAGTTAGATGGGTTGCGTTGGTGTACAGCAATCTTCAAGTTATGCCTCAGATTCTCAATTGAATTGAGGTCTGGGCTTTGATCCAAGACATTTAAATGTTTCCCTTTAAACCACTCCAGTGTAGCTTTAGCAGTATGTTTAGGGTCATTGTCCTGCTGGAACGTGAACCTTCATCCCAGTCCGAAATCTCTGGCCGACTCAAACAGGTTTTCCTCCAGAGTTGCCCTGTATTTAGTGCCATCCATCTTTCCTTCAGTCCTGACCAGCTTCCCTGTCCCTGCAGATGAAAAATATCCCCACAGCATGATGCTGCCACCACCATGCTTCACTGTACGGATGGTGTTCTCAGGGTGTTGGGTTTGCGCCACACATGGCATTTACCATGATGGCCAAAAAGATCAATTTTAGTCTCATTTGACCAGATTGACCAGATTCTTCCATGTGTTTGGGGAGTCTGACACATGCTGTCGGGCAAACTCCAAACATGTTTTCTTAAGCAATGGCTTTTTTTTCTGGCCACTCTTCCATAAAGCCCCGCCCACTCTGTGGAGTGTACGACTTAAAGTGATCTGATGAACAGATACTCCCATCTCCACTGTGGATCTTTGCAGCTCCTTCTGTGTTATACAGTTGGAGGAAAATGTTTGTACACCCTTTGGAATTTTTTACGTTTCTGCCTAAATTGGTCATAAAACATCATCTGAACTCTCCAGCAATCTTAAGAATGAACAAACAGTGTCTGCTTGAACTAAAACCACCCAAACATTTGCGTTTTATCATATTTTTATTGACCATAAGATGGAATTATTCACAGGATAGGGAGGCATAAGTAAGTACACCCTTTGATTTAGTAGCTGGTTGACCCTCCTCTGGCTGAAATAACTTCAACCAGACGTTTCCTGTAGTTGCAGACTAGACGGGCACAACGATCAGGAGAAATCTTGCACCATTCCTCTTTGCAAAACTGTTGCAATTCAGTAAGATTCCTGGGATGCCTGGAATGGATGGCTTTCTTGAGGTCATGCCACAACATCTCGATTGGATTGAGGTCGGAACTTTGACTGGACCATTCCAGAACGTGAATTTTGTTCTTCTGAAACCATTCTAATGTCAACCTGCTTCTGTGTTTAGGGTCATTGTCCTGTTGCAGGACCCATCCTCTCTTGAGTTTCAACTTTTTGACAGATTGCCTCAGGTTTTTCTGCAAAATATCTTGATATACTTGAGAATTCATTTTCCCATTGATTAAAGCCAGTTGTCCAGGCCCAGAGGCAGCAAAGCACCCCCACACCATGATGCTACCACCGCCATACTTGATGGTGGGGATGAGGTTTTGCTGATGGTGTGCTGTACCGACTTTCCTCCACACATGATGTGGTGTGTTCCCCCCAAACAATTCAACTTTGGTTTCATCAGACCACAATATGTTTTTCCAGTGGCGCTGAGGAGCATCCAAATGCTTTTTCGCGAACTCCAAACGAGCAGAAATGTTCTTTCTGGACAGCAATGGCTTCCTCCGTGGCCTTCTCCCATGAATCCCATTCTTGTTCAGTGTCTTTCTTATAGTAGATGTGTCCACAGAGATGTCTGCATGTTTCAGTGATTTCCTCAAGTCTTCAGCGGACACTCTTGGATTCTTTTTTACCTCATTGATGATGACTCGCAGTGCCTTTGGTGTGATCTTCGCAGGGCGGCCACTCCTTGGCAGAGTAACAACCGTTCCAAATTATCTCCATTTATACACAATTTTTCTAATTGTAGACACATGAACACCAAGGGTCTTAGAGGTGGTTTTATAACCCTTTTTAGCTTTATACAAATCAATTATTTTGTGTCTTAAGTCTTCAGACAGCTCCTTTGAGCGAGGCATGATGCACAGAACATGCCTCTCATCAAAACACACCTTTTAACTGGTTTTCCAGTGGGGTGGGTAGCTTACGACACACCTCAGTGATTGGACATCAGGTTGGCTCACACCTGAGTCAAATTGTTTAATCATCTAATTAGCTCTTGGATGAGCCTTAGCTAAGGGTGTACTTACTTATGCCTCCTTATCCTGTCAATATTTCCATCTTATGGCCAATAAAAATATGATAACATGTAATTGTTTGAGTGGTTTTAGTTCAAGCAGACACTGTTTGTTCATTCTTAAGATTGCTGGAGAGTTCAGGCGATGTTTTATGACCAATTTAGGCAGAAATGTAAAAAATTCCAAAGGGTGTACAAACATTTTCCTCCGACTGTATGTTGGTGTCTTTGTTGCATCTCTGATTAATGCCCTCCTTGTGAGTTTTGGTGGGCAGGGCCTTCTCTTATCAGGTTTGTAGTGGTGCCATATTCTTTCCATTTTGCTATAATGGATTTAATGGTGCTCCCTGGGATATTCAAAGTTTGGGATATTTTTTATAACCCAACCCTGATCTATACTTCTCCACAACTTTGTCTCTGACCTGTTTGGAGGCTCCTTGGTTTTCATGTTGCTTGTTTAGTAGTGTCGCAGAGTCAGGGTCCTTCCAGAATAGGTTGATTTATACAGACATCATGTGACAGATCATGTGACACTTTGATTGCACAGAGGTGGATCTTAATCAACTAATTATGTGACTTATGAAGTGAATTGGTTGGACCAGCTCTTATTTAGGGGTTTCATACGAAAGGGAGTGAATACTTATGCACACTCCAGACTTCTGTTTTTTCATCTTAATTATTGTTTGTGTCACAATAAAACAACAATTTTCACCTTTAAAGTGATCGGCATGTTGTGGAAATCAAATGGTGCTAACCCACCAAAATCCATTTTAATTCCAGCTTGTAATGCGACAAAACAGGACAAACACCAAGGGGGATGAATACTTTTGCAAGGCACTGTATGCGTGTATATGTGTGAGAACAAGTCACTGTAGAAAAGTGACTCAGTGATGCTGTTAAAAGTCTGACAGTTGTCCTTGTCGTCATTTTTGTTCCTTCCGCTCTCCTCACTGTAAAACCGTCTTTCGGCTCAGACGACATGACAAGCTGTCCTGATTGAATCCGTCCCTTCCTGCAACTCGTGCAGTAATTGGCACCGATGTCAATCTCTTGGCTCCTTTTCCACCCTTTTCACCCTCTTTTTCTCCCATTAGTGGTTTTTAAAGGGCTTTCAAAACTCAAATGCTCATTCGTTATGCAGGAGGTGCTGAGTGGAGAGAGAGCGTGATGATGGGAGTGTTAATAATGGCCAGACATTTTCAATGGGGGCCAGATTAGAGCTCATGAAAAAAACAAAAAACAAAGGAAACAACGCAAACAGAAATCTGGAGTGTGCATAAGTATTCACCCCCTTTCATATGAAACCCCTAAATAAGAGCTGGTCCAACCAATTCACTTCTTAAGTCACATAATTAGTTGATTAAGATCCACCTGTGTGCAATCAAAGTGTCACATGATCTGTCACATGATGTCTGTATAAATCAGCCTGTTCTGGAAGGACCCTGACTCTGCAACACTACTAAGCAAGCAACATGAAAACCAAGGAGCGTCCAAACAGGGTCCTTCCTGTAGAGATCAGGGTTGGGTTATAAAAAATATCCCAAACTTTGAATATCCCATGGAACACCATTAAATCCATTATAGCAAAATGGAAAGAATATGGTACTACTACAAACCTGACAAGAGAAGGCCCCGCCCACCAAAACTCACAGACCGGGCAAGGAGGGCATTAATCAGAGATGCAACAAAGACACCAAAGAGAACACTGAAGGAGCTGCAAAGATCCACAGTGGAGATGGGAGTATCTGTCCATTTGACCACTTTAAGTCGTACACTCCACAGAGTGGGCGGGGCTTTATGGAAGAATGGCCAGAAAAAAGTAATTGCTTAAGAAAACACGTTTGGAGTTTGCCCGAGAGCGTGTGGCAGACTCCCCAAACACATGGAAGAAGATTCTCTGGTCAAATGAAACAAAAATTGATCTTTTTGGCCATCATGGGAAACGCCATGTGTGGCGCAAACCCAACACCCTGAGAACACCATCCCTACAGTGAAGCATGGTGGTGGCAGCATCATGCTGTGGGGATGTTTTTCATCTGCAAGGACAGGGAAGCTGGTCAGGACTGAAGGAAAGATGGGTGGCACTAAATACAGGGCAATTCTGGAGGAAAACCTGTTTGAGTCGGCCAGAGGTTTGAGACTGGGACGAAGGTTCACATTCCAGCAGGACAATGACCCTAAACATACTGCTAAAGCTACACTGGAGTGGTTTAAAGGGGAACATTTAAATGTCTCGGAATGGCCTAATCAAAGCCCAGACCGCAATCCAGTTGAGAATCTGTGGCATAACTTGAAGATTGCTGTACACCAATGCAACCCATCTAACTTGAAGGAGTTGGAGCAGTTTTGCCTTGAGGAATGGGCAAAAATCCCAGTGGCTAGATGTGCTAAGCTAATAGAGATATACCCCAAGAGACCTGCAGCTGTAATTGCAGCAAAAGGTGGCTCTACAAAGTATTGACTTTGGGTGTGAATACCTATGCACACTCCAGATTTCTGTTTTTTCATCTTAATTATTGTTTGTGTTACAATAAAAAAAAACAATGTGCACCTTTAAAGTTATAGGCATGTTGTGTACGATGGTGCTTGAAAGTTTGTGAACCCTTTACAATTTTCTATATTTCTGCATAAATATGACCTAAAACATCATCAGATTTCCACACAAGTCCTAAAAGTAGATAAAGAGAACCCAGTTAAACAAATGAGACAAAAATATTATACTTGGCCATTTATTTATTGAGGAAAATGATCCAATATTACATATCTGTGAGGGGCAAAAGTATGTGAACCTCTAGGATTAGCAGTTAATTTGAAGGTGAAATTAGAGTCAGGTGTTTTCAATCAATGGGATGGCAATCAGGTGTGAGTGGACACCCTGTTTTATTTAAAGAACAGGGATCTATCAAAGTCTGATCTTCACAACACATGTTTGTGGAAGTGTATCATGCCACGAACAAAGGAGATTTCTGAGGACCTCAGAAAAAGCGTTGCTGATGCTCATCAGGCTGGAAAAGGTTACAAAACCATCTCTAAAGAGTTTGGACTCCACCAATCCACAGTCAGACAGATTGTGTACAAATGGAGGAAATTCAAGACCATTGTTACCCTCCCCAGGAGTGGTCGACCAACAAAGATCACTCCAAGAGCAAGGCGTGTAATAGTTGGTGAGGTTACAAAGGACGCCAGGGTAACTTCTAAGCAACTGAAGGCCTCTCTCACATTGGCTAATGTTAATGTTCATGAGTCCACGATCAGGAGAACACTGAACAACAATGGTGTGCATGGCAGGGTTGCAAGGAGAAAGCCACTGCTCTCCAAAAAGAACATTGCTGCTCGTCTGCAGTTTGCTGAAGATCACGTGGACAAGCCAGAAAGCTATTGGAAAAATGTTTTGTGGACGAATGAGACAAAAATAGAACTTTTTGGTTTAAATGAGAAGCATTATGTTTGGAGAAAGGAAAACACTGCTTTCCAGCATAAGAACCTTATCCCATCTGTGAAACATGGTGGTGGTAGTATCATGGTTTGGGCTTGTTTTGCTGCATCTGGGCCAGGACGGCTTGCCACCATTGATGGAACAATGAATTCTGAATTATACCAGCGAATTCTAAAGGAAAATGTCAGGACATCTGTCCATGAACTGAATCTCAAGGGAAGGTGGGTCATGCAGCAAGACAACGACCCTAAGCACACAAGTCGTTCTACCAAAGAATGGTTAAAGAAGAATAAAGTTAATGTTTTGGAATGGCCAAGTCAAAGTCCTGACCTTAATCCAATCGAAATGTTGTGGAAGGACCTGAAGCGAGCAGTTCATGTGAGGAAACCCACCAACATCCCAGAGTTGAAGCTGTTCTGTATGGAGGAACGGGCTAAAATTCCTCCAAGCCGGTGTGCAGGACTGATCAACAGTTACCGCAAACGTTTAGTTGCAGTTATTGCTGCACAAGGGGGTCACACCAGATACTGAAAGCAAAGGTTCACATACTTTTGCCACTCACAGATATGTAATATTGGATCATTTTCCTCAATAAATAAATGACCAAGTATAATATTTTTGTCTCATTTGTTTAACTGGGTTCTCTTTATCTACTTTTAGGACTTGTGTGAAAATCTGATGATGTTTTAGGTCATATTTATGCAGAAATATAGAACATTCTAAAGGGTTCACAAACTTTCAAGCACCACTGTAAATCAAATGGTGCTAACCCTCCAAAAATCCATTTTAATTCCAGCTTGTAACGCGACAAAACAGGACAAACACCGGGGGGATGAATACTTTTGCAGGACACTGTATGTATTTACACCTGAATCTGGTGAACAGTGTAGGAATTATAGAGCTTTTTGTATAGGCCATTTATCCAATAAAGTTATGCAGTAGACGATCATGCTCAGATTTGAGGACAAGATTGGACAAAGACAAAGTTTCAAGTGAAGCCTCAGTGATCATCTTCTTCTTCTTCTTCTTCTTCTTCTTTCAGCTCCTCCCGTTAGGGGTCACCACAGTCTATAATCCCGACCTGCTTATTTTGTTTTGGCATAGGTTTTACACCAGATGCTCTTCCTGACCCAACCCTCCCCAGTCTATCTGGGTTCGGGACCGGCGCTCAGTACACGCTGGCTTGTGCGACTCCAGTGCTGGGTATTTCACCGAACCTGCATGTCTTTGGACTGTCGGGGGAAACTGGAGCATCCGGAGGAAACCCACACTGACACGGGGAGAACATGCAAACTCCACACAGATTCGAACCCGGATATTTCTTGATTCTGTATAAACATGTTTTTCTTTTGTTTGGTTGGTTTTTTTTCAGCTTTTATCTGCTGCCTCTTGTTGTGAATTTGTACAGTGAGAGTGATGTGCTGATATGAGTCGGAGAAAATTGTAGTAAATTATAATGTGAAGCTTTTTAAATTGAACAACTGCAGTTATGATTTATGAATAGAAAGAAATATAGAAGCAATGATCTGGAATACATAAAAGAGAGGAGCAAGATAAAGAGTGAGGAGAATATGGAGAGAGAGAGAGAATGAGAGAGAGAGAGACAGAGAACAAGACAGACAGACAGAGAGAAAGAAAGAGAGAGAGACAGAGAACGAGAGAGAGACAGACAGACAGAGCAAGAGAGACAGAGAGAGAGGCAGGCAGACAGGCAGGCAGAGAGAGAGGCAGGCAGACAGGCAGGCAGAGAGAGAGACAGAGATGGAGAGAGAGAGAGAGAGAGACAGGCAGGCAGGCAGACAGACAGACAGACAGGCAGGCAGGCAGAGTCAGAGAGAGACAGACAGAGGGAGAAAGAAAGAGAAAACAGACAGACAGGCAGAGATAGAGACAGACAGACAGAGGGAGGGAGAAAGAAAGAGAGAAACAGACAGACAGGCAGAGGCAGAGAGAGACAGACAGACAGAGACAGACAGAGAGAGAGGCAAGCAGACAGGCAGAGAGAAAGAGACAGACAGGCAGAGACAGAGACAGGCAGGCAGGCAGAGAGGAAGACAGAGAGAGGGAGAAAGAAAGAGAGCCAGACAGATAGGCAGAGGCAGAGAGAGACAGACAGACAGACAGACGGAGAGAGACAGACAGACAGACAGACAGACAGGCAGAGACAGACAGAGAGAGAGGCAAGCAGACAGGCAGAGAGAAAGAGACAGACAGGCAGAGAGAGAGAGACAGACAGGCAGGCAGGCAGAGAGAAAGACAGAGAGAGGGAGAAAGAAAGAGAGAGACAGACAGACAGGCAGAGACAGACAGACAGAGGGAGAAAGAAAGAGAGAAACAGACAGACAGACAAAGAGCGAGAGAGAAAGAGAGAGACAGACAGGCAGCCAGAGAGAGAGAAAGAGAGACTGGCAGGCAGAGAGAGAGATAGACAGACAGACAGAGAGAGAGAGAGAAAGAGAGAGGCAGAGTGAGAGAGACAGACAGGCAGACAGACAGATACAGAGAGAAAGAAAGAGAGACAGATAGATAGATAGATAGATAGATAGATAGATAGATAGATAGATAGATAGACAGACAGACAGACAGACAGACAGACAGACAGAGAGAGAGAGACAGACAGGCAGGCAGAGAGAGAGAGAGAGAGAGACAGAGAGAGAGAGATGCACTTGGGAGTCAGTCATGATAAACTCTGTATGCTGGATCCATGTAATGACCAACTCTCATATATATCTCTGTCTCAATCTGTCTCACACACACACACACACACACACACACGCCCTGAGGCTGTTAAAATGCCAGCTCCTCTCTCTGTGACAGGGAGGAATTTCTCCTCCTCGATGCTGAACTAAAGTCCTGAATATAATCAGTACTGATGCAGTGATGTGTGAATGACTTCTAGCATTTAGAGCGTCGCTTCTGCTTCAAAACTCTAATAGTGAACCGATCACATGTTAAAAGCACAAAATTCAAATTGTAAAGAGTGACATATTAGTACACAGATTTAAATATAAATACATAAACGCCTTCCTTCATGTTGACACTCTTGTAAAGCTTTTTATTTATTTTTTATTTTTATTTTTTTGGAGACCCACTTATGTAATTTCTTTTCACTCTCAGGTATAAATTATTCCACGCACTCCTCCTACACATGACAGTTCTTCAAATTCTGTTCTTCCTCACAGTTTAGTGGGAAAACCCTTCATTGCAGTATTGCTTGGAATGAAGCTGGGTCACCTTTAATGTAAAAAAAAAAATAATAATTTCTCAAATAATGATGAAAAAATCATACAGTACATTACATATCTTTATATCACAGTGTTGATGCATTGTCAAATCTGATTGGTCAGAATATATGAACATGAACGACAGGCTTATATTAATGCACTCACTCAAATAAGTTATTGTTTCTACACTCACTGGAATAGGAATTTGTTGTTGTTGTTGGTTCTCAGATCCCTGTTCTTGGCTGCAGGACTGGAACCCAATGTATTCCACCGTTTTCTGTTGCATGCTGAGATGCTTTTCTGCTCACCACGGTTGTAAAGAGTTGCTATGAGTTACTGTATCCTTCCTCTGTCCGTTTCCCTCTGACCCTCTCTTATCGACAAGGCGTTTGTTTCCATCCACAGAACTGTCATTCATTCACTCGATGTTTTTTGCACCATTCTGTCTGTGTAAACTCTACAGACTGTTGTTTGTGTGTGAAAACCCCAGGAGATCAGCAGTTTCTGAAATACTCAAACCAAAAATATTCATCTGGTTCAAACCAACACCCATGCCACAGTGAAAGAAAGTCACACTTCGTTGTGAGATCACAATTTTTCCCGTTCTGATGTTTGAACATCGTGAACATTAAAGGAGAACTGAAAGCAATTTTTTTATTATCAAAATTCTGTTTCTCTCATTTTATTAAATATCGGAATGCATTTCTGATCGCTATTTTGTCGCTGCTATAGCAAGTTCTGAGTGTTTGAAATATGCTCTGTAATATATCAGTCCATATGTCAAAGCAATGGCCGTAAACGAGATTCGTTGAGACCTGTGCGAGACATCGTAGGACGGAAGTAAAACGTACAGCGGAAATCAAAGCGACCGACGTCTGCCAATGTCGTCAAAAGACGCGCGCGCCCTCTTTCGAATGCTGACGTAATCAAGCCGGAAGTTTTGTTTGTTTTGATAGCGATCAGGAAAGTTTGAAAAAAGTAGGCAGTAATCGTCATTTTTTTTTTTTGCACCAAGTCTTTTTATTTATATTTGTGCATCAAAAGATAATGTACAAGGTACATACATTCAAGAACGTATATGATCAAAAATGACACAAATATAAACAACAACAACCCCACCCGCGGGGCGGCACGGTGGTGTAGTGGTTAGCGCTGTCGCCTCACAGCAAGAAGGTCCTGGGTTCGAGCCCCGGGGCCGGCGAGGGCCTTTCTGTGTGGAGTTTGCATGTTCTCCCCGTGTCCGCGTGGGTTTCCTCCGGGTGCTCCGGTTTCCCCCACAGTCCAAAGACATGCAGGTTAGGTTAACTGGTGACTCTAAATTGAGCGTAGGTGTGAATGTGAGTGTGAATGGTTGTCTGTGTCTATGTGTCAGCCCTGTGATGACCTGGCGACTTGTCCAGGGTGTACCCCGCCTTTCGCCCGTAGTCAGCTGGGATAGGCTCCAGCTTGCCTGCGACCCTGTAGAAGGATAAAGCGGCTAGAGATAATGAGATGAGATGAGATGAAATGAGATGAACCCCACCCGCCCATCCCTGCAACAATAATACTGTACTGGTGTGCAACCACTTACATTATAAAAATGATACAGATAGAGTAAATAAAGAAAAATAAAATAAAATAAATAAATAAATAAATAAATAAATAATTAGAAAAATAATAATTAATTCAAACAAAACAGCCTGATAAACAAGCTAAAAAAAAAAAAAGTAAATCAACAAGTGATTGACAGTGGTCCTCATGGGTTTCAAATTATACGTAAAACAGGATCAGTTGTACAAATAATATACCTACAGAACACCAATATTAGTGACATCTTATTTCTATATAGACCCCTTCGCATGTTTGTGAACAAACCGACCATTGCCAGGATGCGCGCGCAGCCTGGACCCAGAAACAATGGCGCTGCCCATAGACCGGCATTATGAGCTGTCAGATTATGCAAAACAATTGTCGTTACAAGATCGAGAATGCTACATAAATAAGTTAACTCTAACAAGTGGACATCGCCTACCGGATCCGCATTTAATTAAAGAGTGGACGGACGATGTTAGTAAGTTCCCTGGTATACAACGGCCAGATATATACTCGTACCTTACTGACAAGACTTCAGTGTACACCCACGGAAAACTTCGTGCCTACAAGTCTTTACACGCATATGATTATGTTATGTGCGGGCATGTACAACTTGATTAACAATGGGACATTCATATTCATTTTGTTTTAATCAAATTATGCCAGTGATGTGATGGCAATGTGGCTTTAGCTACAACAGCAAATACCAACACTAAACAGCAATTTGCAGGAGGTAATGGCATGAAAGGAATGACGGTGTAAAGAGTGCAGCTAAGAGAAATCAGAGCTGCGTAAAAAGCGAGAGGCAGAGAGCAGAAATGAAATTACCTTTCCATCCTTGCTTTAAAATTGTGATTTTCGGCATACACAAATAATGATGGCACAAAATCTGGACTGCTTGAGTCAAGCGAGACCTCTCCTACAAACAAAACTGCATGCAAAGCTAAGCTAACATGCTAACAATATTCATTACATTGTGTAACTATGACCCAGCTAATCAGACAAACGTTACCAAAGTATTTTGCTACATCAGTAAACAAAGACTAGAAAGAATAAAAAAGAAAGATTTAATAAATAGCCTGATCTTACCTGTGATGAAGTGGACGCTGCAAACCCGCGCATTTTTGATGGCGCTTTCATCCCAGTCTACACGTTTGATGGCTTGTAGCCATAGACGTCGGCGATTTTTTTTGGAATGGGTGAGATCCTGCTGGAATTCTGAACATTTTAACCCCATCACTGCTACGATTCTGACACCCGACAACACAACAACTAGGCATTTCTGAGTCTTTTTTAGGTCCAGGCTGCGCGCGCAATTTCCGCTTACGTATGAATGACGTTTACTGCGAAGGGGTCTATATAACTTAAAAAAGGTTTCCATGTAGCATCAAATTTTTGAATACATCCTCTTGTAGAATAACGAATCTTCTCTAACTCGTTTTTGTGCAATACTTCATTTGGAAAACAGTTTTCAAAATGGCTGCCCTGACACCTGGCTGACACATCTTCACGTTTCGAAGTCTCGCACAAGTCTCGTGAAGATCGCGCGGATAAGCGACGCCTGCCGTGGACCAAACGAACTAAATTCAACACGGCTAAAAACCAAATAGACCGATAAGTATAATATTTAATTCCCTCTCTTATCAACAAGGCATTTGTTTCCATCCACAGAACTGTCACTCATTCACTCGATGTTTTTAGCACCATTCTGTCTGTGTAAACTCTACAGACTGTTGTTCGTGTGTGAAAACCCCAGGAGATCAGCAGTTTCTGAAACACTCAAACCAAAAATATTCATCTGGCTCAAACCAACACCCATGCCACAGTGAAAGAAAGTCACACTTCGTTGTGAGATCACAATTTTTCCCGTTCTGATGTTTGAACATCGTGAACATTAAAGGAGAACTGAAAGCAATTTTTTTATTATCAAAATTCTGTTTTTCTCATTTTATTAAATATCGGAATGCATTTCTGATCGCTATTTTGTCGCTGCTATAGCAAGTTATGAGTGTTTGAAATATGCTATGTAATATATCAGTCCATATGTCAAAGCAATGGCCGTAAACGAGATTCGTTGAGACCTGTGCGAGACATCGTAGGACGGAAGTAAAACGTACAGCGCAAATCAAAGTGACCGACATCTGCCAACGTTGTCAAAAGACGCGCGCGCCCTCTTTCGAATGCTGACGTAATCAAGCCGGAAGTTTTGTTAGTTTTGATAGCAATCAGGAAAGTTTGAAAAAAGTAGGCAGTAATCGTCATTTAAACTCGTTTTTGTGCAATACTTCGTTTGGAAAACAGTTTTCAAAATGGCAGCACTGACACCTGGCTGACACTTCTTCACGTTTCGAAGTCTCGCACAAGTCTCGTGAAGATCGCGCGGATAAACGACGCCTGCCGTGGACCAAACGAACTAAATTCAACACGGCTAAAAAACGAATAGGCCGATAAGTCTCATCTCATCTCATTATCTCTAGCCGCTTTATCCTTCTACAGGGTCGCAGGCAAGCTGGAGCCTATCCCAGCTGACTACGGGTGAAAGGCGGGGTACACCCTGGACAAGTCGCCAGGTCATCACAGGGCTGACACATAGACACAGACAACCATTCACACTCACATTCACACCTACGGTCAATTTAGAGTCACCAGTTAACCTAACCTGCATGTCTTTGGACTGTGGGGGAAACCGGAGCACCCGGAGGAAACCCACGCGGACATGGAGAGAACATGCAAACTCCACACAGAAAGGCCCTCGCCGGCCACGGGGCTCAAACCCAGGACCTTCTTGCTGTGAGGCGACAGCGCTAACCACTACACCACCGTGCCGCCTAGGCCGATAAGTATAATATTTAATTCCCTCTCTTATCAACAAGGCATTTGTTTCCATCCACAGAACTGTCACTCATTCACTCGATGTTTTTTGCACCATTCTGTCTGTGTAAACTCTACAGACTATTGTTCGTGTGTGAAAACCCCAGGAGATCAGCAGTTTCTGAAATACTCAAACCAAAAATATTCATCTGGCTCAAACCAACACCCATGCCACAGTGAAAGAAAGAAAGAAAGAAAGAAAGTCACACCTCACTGTGAGATCACAATTTTTCCTGTTCTGATGTTTGAACATTGTGAACATTAATGAAGTGAAGCTTTTGATTTGTATCTGCATCGTGCTGCTGTCAAGGGATTGGCTGATCAGAGAACTAACCTGGGGTGTGACACTGAGCAGAGACTAAACTAAGAAAATAAATGGGTTTTAAATGCTCTGGGGGCGACATTAGTGAGGTCCGCGTTTTAAAAACATTGTCACGTGAGAGCTCGGATGAGTATTTCATTATGCCGTCTTGAGCTTTGCTAAACAGAACTCCTCACGATGGCTGCACAGGGCTTTCTAATGCTAGTCGTACCTCCAGGTCCTGCTAGCTCCTAATTAACTCTCCTCTCATCCCAAGAGAAAGCCAGTGTTCAGAACCAGCCAATTAACGCCTGCTACAACCTCCCGGATTTAACCAAAGGGCCAGTGGGGTAAATATGGGCCAATTAGAGCCTGAACATCAGGACAAACGCCTGAAGACTTGACACTAAACGCAGAACAAGGGTGTTTTAGATTTTTTTTTTTTCGCTATCCAGGGCAGATGATCACACACACACAGAGTCATGGGACAAACCGCTACAAGCATTTTGTTTTCCTGTAGTGAAAACACAATTAGTGCCTGAGTGTTGTTTATTGTGAGATGAATATTAAGAGCATTCTTGAAATCACAGCCACTTTTTTTTCCATCAATAAAAATCTCATTTCCTTCTGCAAAAGACCTTAAATCGCATGTTCGTTTCCTGCTGTACAAAACTTCCCGGGGTGACACATGAAATATTGGGAGCACTTAGGACTTAAACCAGGCTGTGGAATAATAACAGAAGGGTATATTAAAAAAAAAAAGTCAGAGTTTTAGCCTATAGCACTACATCCGTTGTACGAGGACGTAATAAATCAAGTGAAAGTTCACCTTTATGGTCTTGCTGCTCTTTGCTATTTCGTAATTCTCTGTTTGTGAGACGTTATCCTGAAGAAGGGCGCACGCTGACCTTTAAACGACGCGCATCATCTTTATTTCTGTAGATAAGAGAGACACAATTTTTTATGTATATATATATATATATATATATGATATTACACAGTTGCGCGAAGATATGAAGTTTATCTTCGAGTAGTGAATATCTTTCACGAGTGAACAAGTGAAAATATTATTCAACACTAGAAGATAAACTTCATATCTTCGCACCACCGTGTAATGTTCTTTATATTATATGGATACGTGCACACACAAAAAATGCACAAGCTCATCTCATCTCATTATCTCTAGACGCTTTATCCTGTTCTACAGGGTCGCAGGCAAGCTGGAGTCTATCCCAGCTGACTACGGGCGAAAGGCGGGGTACACCCTGGACAAGTCGCCAGGTCATCACAGGGCTGACACATAGACACAGACAACCATTCACACTCACATTCACACCTACCGTCAATTTAGAGTCACCAGTTAACCTAACCTGCATGTCTTTGGACTGTGGGGGAAACCGGAGCACCCGGAGGAAACCCACGCGGACACGGGGAGAACATGCAAACTCCGCACAGAAAGGCCCTCGCCGGCCACGGGGCTCGAACCCGGGCCTTCTTGCTGTGAGGCGACAGCGCTAACCACTACACCACCAATGCACAAGCTAATACAAAGAATTTTATTTTGACAACGCACGTCTAGTCAGCGGGAAAACACTGAGAGTGACGTCATCAGAGTGAAATATCAGGAATTATTCTATCCACATTCACTGGATATGAGCAATCGTGCACTCTCATTGGCTACTCTACTATTAGGATATCAACTCATATACTGTGAGTAGAGAAAAATAAAATGGCGAAGCGTGCTGCTGAACCAACCGAGGATGAAATAAAAACTCTACTCGAAAACAAAACCCCAGAAGGTACAAAAAAAAGAGCAACAAAATATGGAATAAAAGTATTTAATGGTAAGAACGTATCTTTTTTTATTTTTCAAGAATTATTATTATCGCAATTTTCACAAATTGCTACTGTCATTTCGCCGGTTTGTTTACATTCGAAGTGGAAATTAGTTTGTCGGACATTTTGTATAAAGTTTTTCATTTATCAAATTTGCAAAAAAATAGCTCAGTTTCTCAAAATCCAGTAAATGTGGATAGAATAAAATAGGTATTCCACTCATAGACTGGTACCAAAATCCAGAATTGTGACACCCAAAGGCATTTTTGAGACAAAGTCGGCAAACAGTCTTATTTTGTCAATTTGTGTGTGCCGAATTCAAATCTGCAATATGCCGAGCTCTATCTGACCTCTGTTGACCTCTAGAGGTCATTGAACTTTGGGCCTGTAAACGTCTCAGCTGAACCCAGTTTCTCAGCTTTCTAAGGAATGAAATGCACTAAAATGATTAATGAAGTTAGCAAATGGCCTTGTTTGTTAAATGTTTGGGTGCTGAATTCATTTTTCATTTGTAAAACGACATATGACCTCTGATAACCTCAAGGTCATTAAACTTGGCCTATAGGCCTATGCATTTAACGGCATTTTTAAACTGACTTTACTCCCCCAAAAAGAATATGAACAGACAAAAAACAAATAGAAAGGAACAAATACAACGTTAAATGCCAGTCCATGTACATGTGACTTACTTTTCACAATGAGAATGCCTCGGCGATCACCTTACATAACATTGCATTACATTTAGCGGTTATTGTTTATACAAAGCTACTGAAAAAAGGACAGATTCAGCAGCATACAAAATGTGGGGGCATACAGGGTATACAGGTTAATCAGGGTTAGTATATATGAGAGTTTTTTTCTTTGTTTTGTTTTAAACGGGGTAAAGCCTTTACAAACAACAAAGAAAAAAACTCTCATATATACTAACCCTGATTAACCTGTATACCCTGTATGCCCCCACATTTTGTATGCTGCTGAATCTGTCCTTTTTTCAGTAGCTTTGTATAAACAATAACCGCTAAATGTAATGCAATGTTATGTAAGGTGATCGCCGAGGCATTCTCATTGTGAAAAGTAAGTCACATGTACATGGACTGGCATTTAATGTTGTATTTGTTCCTTTCTATTTGTTTTTTGTCTGTTCATATTCTTTTTGGGGGAGTAAAGTCAGTTTAAAAATGCCGTTAAATGCGTAGGCCTATAGGCCAAGTTTAATGACCTTGAGGTTATCAGAGGTCATATGTCGTTTTACAAATGAAAAATGAATTCAGCACCCAAACATTTAACAAACAAGGCCATTTGCTAACTTCATTAATCATTTTAGTACATTTCATTCCTAAAGGCCAATTTATGTTGACAACCCAGTCCTCGCAGACGGTGTCGCAGACAGTGTCTGCGTAGCCCCCCCCCACCTTCGCAGATGCTCTGCGCGCACCTCCCAAAAATTGTGACCACCGCAGAAGCCTCGCAGACAAGAGGGCTCTGATTGGTCCACTCTACCCGCTGTACACGCACTTCCGCTTCCCTACTTTCCCGGTTTGTTTTGTTTTCATGACCGGCATTTTTAAAAACACGAGCGAAGATGGAGCAGCATGAAGAGCGGTTGATTGAGGAAGTGAAGAAGTACGGACATCTATACTACTCCAGTTCTAGTCATTATAAAAAAGTTCTAGTCATTATAAGTAACCGGAGGATAAACACTCCACTAACCACACCCACCAACTACTCCTAGCGACTTCTCGCCCCCTTGCGTTGTGCCGGTGAATAACATCGCGCACGCCTATTCCCCCGCTCAACAATAAATTACAACTGTCTGCGAAAAGCTATCTGCGAAAGCCTTGTCGCACGAGCATGCAGAGGCCTTTAGAAAGCTGAGAAACTGGGTTCAGCTGAGACGTTTACAGGCCCAAAGTTCAATGACCTCTAGAGGTCAACAGAGGTCAGATAGAGCTCGGCATATTGCAGATTTGAATTCGGCACACACAAATTGACAAAATAAGACTGTTTGCCGACTTTGTCTCAAAAATGCCTTTAACTCCTTAAATAAGCACTTTTTTGAATTTTGGTACCAGTCTATCAATCTCATCGTACATGGCTTATAGACAACTTCGTGCTACGCTCCTCATCAGCATGTACGACTTGATTTTGTGGAATAACTGTTAAGTATTATACATCCAGGACACTTTTTCAATGGAATAAAAGCGTGTTCTATTCCCTTCTAGCAAGTTTCATTCATTTGGTTCGATAGCATGAAATATTGTTAGCATATCGCTTATCCTACATGTGTTATGTCACTCTACCCAATGGAGAATGAGCGTTGAATATGGTTTATGATATTGCACGGTTGTCAAGACAACATGACGTCACACACTGGAGTTGATGTGAATATTCAATGAGAAAGTTTACTGCTGCGTACAGTACGGTACGTGCAGGAGCATTTCTTTGTTCGCTGGGAAAGAGAAAGACACGTTGAACACCGAAAAGGCTTCATTAGCTATTGCTCATGCATATTTACAAGAGAAAAACTTACCAACAGTCATCAAAAAACTGGAAAAGAGAGAGTGTGTATATATAATAATAATAATAATATTGGCTGGCTTTTTTCATGGTCTATCAGATACTGCTACTCATCTTCAACTCGTTCAGTATCATGCTAGCTGAATGGAATATATCTGATATACCACGAATAAAGCCAGCCAATATTATTTAAATATGCCACTCAGATCTGCAATGTACTGTATGTTGTGTGAAAAATGCGAGTTTTTCAACAGGAGAAGATAAACTTCATATCTTCAAGCCAATGTGTGATTTTCTTTTTATTATATTGACACATTCACAAACAATAAGTACCCAGATTTATCAAAACAATTTATTGAGTTCCTCATGAGTGATACATAGAGATTTCTGTCCCGGTTTTGGTTCTCCATGTCCTGGATGGAGCTCATATGAAAAACACGAGTAGTGTATTTCCCACTAAAATACTCATGCCCAGATAATATTATGTGTTAATTTCCAAATCTATCCAAACACATTTCTCATTCACACCTCGGGGCAATGTAGCATTGGCGGAACACCTTTTTGGTTTACAGAAATCCATGTCTAATGAGAAAGTCGGCGGTGACTGTGGAAAGAAATGGAATAAGTAAGAACCCGGGAGAGGAACCAGACACACAAGGGAATCCAGACCTTATAGGCAAGAGCACTGAATAATGGGATTTTGATAATCACAGTAAGCAGGCATATATTATATTACAAAGACAAAAAAAAAAGACAAAATGAATCGAAAATTGATAGGAGATTAGTTCTTAGAGATTTGACATAATCACTGCAGCAGTGTTTATCTCGAGGGAATTCAATTGTGCATAATGACAGCGAGTGTGTTGCATATTAAAATCACATCATTCTGAGTTACTCTGAATTACATGTTTTGGGCCCAGGAGGGTTTTGTAAGTTAGTGAAAGAAATATTTGCTATTAATTATTTTGCCGCTATCACTCTATGATCATTTGCTAAATTTGTCTGTTCATTCATATATTCCAGAGGTTTTCAAAGTGTGGGAGAGTCAGCCCCCCCTCACAGAGCAAAGAAACAACAGCGCCCCCCCCTTACAATTTTTGTTGTTGCTATACTTAATGTTCCATTCGTATTTTAAAAAAATGGTTGTTGTACACATTTTTATTTTTTTTCTTTTACACATTTTAAACAGGGTGGCACGGTGGTGTAGTGGTTAGCGCTGTCGCCTCACAGCAAGAAGGTCCGGGTTCGAGCCCCGTGGCCGGCGAGGGCCTTTCTGTACGGAGTTTGCATGTTCTCCCCGTGTCCGCGTGGGTTTCCTCCGGGTGCTCCGGTTTCCCCCACAGTCCAAAGACATGCAGGTTAGGTTAACTGGTGACTCTAAATTGACCGTAGGTGTGAATGTGAGTGTGAATGGTTGTCTATGTGTCAGCCCTGTGATGACCTGGCGACTTGTCCAGGGTGTACCCCGCCTTTCGCCCGTAGTCAGCTGGGATAGGCTCCAGCTTGCCTGCGACCCTGTAGAACAGGATAAAGCAGCTAGAGATAATGAGATGAGAATGAGACATTTTAAACATCTGTGCTTTTTTAAAACATTTTTTTACACATTTTAAACATCTGTGCTTTTTAAAACATTTTTTTACACATTTTAAACATCTGTGCTTTTTTTAAAAACATCTTGTTTTACACATTTTAAACATCTCATAGCATCGTTAGCTAGCACCTCTTGGCAGACAATACACTGTGGCAGAGGAGCATCTTCAGATCCAGTCCATGAAAATCCAAACTTTAAATAATCGTGGTCATACTTCCTTCTTTTTTCTGCTTGGCCCAGACTCTGTCTCCTCACTCACTGTAGCTTTAGGTACTAAAAATCGATCCATTTTGTCTCTGGCAAAGGCTAGCTGAAGTTCGCTAAATGTCCGCAATAGTAACTTATGGCCCTTTTCCACTACCTTTTTTCAGCTCACTTCAGCCCGACACGGCTCGCGTTTCAACTACCAAAAAACAGCACGACTCAGCTCGCTTCAGCCCTGCTTAGCCCCTAAAACTCGCACGGTTTTGGAGTGGGGCTGAAGCGAGCCAAAGCGAGCCGAGTGAGGCTGGGGGCGTGAGCAGACACTCCCCTGTGCACTGATTGGTGAGGAGGAGTGTCCTCACATGCCCACACACGCCCCGCGAGCACGCTGGGATCTGTAAACACTGCAAACCCGGAAGGAGAATAATTACGAATTACGAGAATTTCTGAAGCCTTATGCGCCTCGCCTCATCTATACACTCTTGCCAGTATCTGTTCGCGTTGTCGGTGACAACAAGCCACAGCACCAAGACCAGCAACACTAACGACTTCATGTTTATTGTTTACTATTCGGGTCGTGAGACTACCGCTTAAAAGATCACTGATGTCACTGTTTGCGCTGCTTAACGACATCACCTGACGTCCACCCACTTTCGCTAACTCCACCCAGTGTGTCCACCCACTTCCAGCCAGCACGGTTCAGCGCGGTTGTAGTCGAAATGCAACTCCAACAGCCCCGCTCAGCTCGACTCAGCTCGACTCAGCACGGCACGGCTCAGCCGCGTTTGTAGTGGAAAAGCGGCATTATTCTGGTTTATTTTTCCTCACGTTGCGCCCCCCCCCTCCGAAGAACTCTGGCGCCCCCTAGGGGAGGCGTGCCCCACACTTTGAAGAGCCCTGATATATTCTATTTTGTATTCTGACAAGGTTATGAGCATGGCTGTCTTTGAATATGTTGTATTTTTTCTTCCTTGTGTTTTGGCAGTGGTATGGTGGGTCTTGATGGCAGTGATAACACCCCTAGCCTCAGTAGTCCTGCCTTGTATTTCTGGAATACACTCCAGGATTGCATTAATTATTACTCGAAGGGCACTTGGTAAAGTAGAGTGCATACATCCATCAAGATACATATTATCAACATCAAAATCAAAATCACTTGAACCAAGGATAATAGTAAAGCTGTCTACCAAATTTCGTCCAAATCCGTTCACTACTTTTTGAGTTGAGTTATGTTGGGAACAGAGGAAAAAATCCTGGATCCACATACATATCCAGATTTGCATCAAAATCTAACCAATTGTTTCTTGGCCCATGGCTCACCTTTCCACCACATTTCATTCAAACCTGTTCACTACTTTTTGAGTTACGTTGGGAAAAGAGGAAAAAATCCTGGATCCACATACATATGCAGATTTGCATCAGATTCGAATCAGTTATTCCTTGGCCCATGGGTCACCTTTCTACCAAATTTCATCCAAATCTGTTCACGACTTTTTGAGTTATGTTGGGAACAGATAAAAAAATCCTGGACCCACATACATATCTGGATCCTGGATCCGAACAAAACTCCTTTTGACCAAGTAGAGGAGTAAACAAAAAAAAAAAAAAAACCCAGACAAGAGAGGATTTTGCTTACATTCTTATCCATTGTTCCCTGGCCCATGACTCACCTTTCCTCCAAATTTCATCCAAATCCATTCTCTACTTTTTGAGTTACGTTGGGAACAGAGGAAAAAATCCTGGATCTGCAGACATATCTGGATCCTGGATACACATACATATCCAGATTTACATAAAAATCGAATCAATTGTTCCTTCACCTACTGTATGGCTCACCTTTCCACCAAATTTCATCCAAATCTGTTCACTACTTTTTGAGTTGGGAAAAGTCAAACAAACAACAAAACGGATGCAAAAATGAATGAATAAATGAACACATTGCATTATATGTCTTTTTACCACATGGTCCTGTTAAATTCTTAAATCTGATTGGTCTGAAGGTTTATTTTCTATAACATCAGCTCTGACAGTAGTTCTGGCTATAAGGCAAATATATACAGTGGTGCTTGAAAGTCTGTGAACCCTTTAGAATTTTCTACATTTATGGATAAATATGACCTAAAACATCATCAGATTTTCACACAAGTCCTAAAAGTAGATAAAGAGAACCCAGTTAAACAAATGAGACAAAAATATTATACTTGGTCATTTATTTATTGAGGAAAATGATCCAATATTACATATCTGTGAGTGGCAAAAGTATGTGAACCTTTGCTTTCAGTATCTGGTGTGACCCCCTTGTGCAGCAATAACTGCAACTAAACGTTTGCGGTAACTGTTGCTCAGTCCTGCACACCGGCTTGGAGGAATTTTAGCCCATTCCTCCGTACAGAACAGCTTCAACTCTGGGATGTTGGTAGGTTTCCTCACATGGACTGCTCGCTTCAGGTCCTTCCACAACATTTCGATTGGATTAAGGTCAGGACTTTGACTTGGCCATTCCAAAACATTAACTTTATTCTTCTTTAACCATTCTTTGGTAGAACGACTTGTGTGCTTAGGGTCGTTGTCTTGCTGCATGACCCACCTTCTCTTGAGATTCAGTTCATGGACAAATGTCCTGACATTTTCCTTTAGAATTTGCTGTTATAATTCAGAATTCATTGTTCCATCAATGATGGCAAGCTGTCCTGGCCCAGATGCAGCAAAACAGGCCCAAACCATGATACTACCACCACCATGTTTCACAGATGGGATAAGGATCTTATGCTGGAATGCAGTGTTTTCCTTTCTCCAAACATAACACTTCTCATTTAAACCAAAAAGTTCTATTTTGGTCTCATCCGTCCACAAAACATTTTTCCAATAGCCTTCTGGCTTGTCCACGTGATCTTTAGCAAACTGCAGATGAGCAGCAATGTTCTTTTTGGAGAGCAGTGGCTTTCTCCTTGCAACCCTGCCATGCACACCATTGTTGTTCAGTGTCCTCCTGATGGTGGACTCATGAACATTAACATTAGCCAATGTGAGAGAGGCCTTCAGTTGCTTAGAAGTTACCCTGGGGTCCTTTGTGACCTCGCCGACTATTACATGCCTTGCTCTTGGAGTGATCTTTGTTGGTCGACCACTCCTGAGGAGGGCAACAATGGTCTTGAATTTCCTCCATTTGTACACAATCTATCTGACTGTGGATTGGTGGAGTCCAAACTCTTTAGAGATGGTTTTGTAACCTTTTCCAGCCTGATGAGCATCAACAACGCTTTTTCTGAGGTCCTCAGAAATCTCCTTTGTTCATGCCATGATCACAACACATGTTTGTGGAAGTGTAAGATCAGACTTTGATAGATCCCAGTTCTTTAAATAAAACAGGGTGCCCACTCACACCTGATTGTCATCCCACTGATTGAAAACACCTGACTCTAATTTCACCTTCATATTAACTGCTAATCCTAGAGGTTCACATACTTTTGCCACTCACAGATATGTAATATTGGATCATTTTCCTCAATAAGTAAATGACCAAGTATAATATTTTTGTCTCATTTGTTTAACTGGGTTCTCTTTATCTACTTTTAGGACTTGTGTGAAAATCTGATGATGTTTTAGATCATATTTATGCAGAAATATAGAAAATTCTAAAGGGTTCACAAACTTTCAAGCACCACTGTACACAGCAGGGCGGCATGGTGATGTAGTGGTTAGCGCTGTCGCCTCACAGCAAGAAGGTCCGGGTTCGAGCCCCGTGGCCAGCGAGGGCCTTTCTGTGTGGAGTTTGCATGTTCTCCCCATGTCCGCGTGGGTTTCCTCTGGGTGGTGAGCGATGTCAATTTTCTTTTTTGAACCTCCGGCCCCAGCTCCGCCTTCTCCGGAACCACTGACACCAACGCCACGGGGACCTCCTCGTTCCAAAGTTTTAGGAGATTGAGGTGGTAAATCTGTAATGCCCCACCCCTGTCCATTTGCCTCACCTCCCCGACTCACCGTGTGACCTCAAAAGGTCCTTGCCACCTGGCGATCAATTTGGAGCTCGACGTGGGCAACAACACGAGTACTTTATCTCCCGGTGTGAATTCCCTAAGGTGCATGCCCTTGTCGTACAGACGGACTTGACGTTCTTGGGTCTGCCACAAATTCTCCTGGGTTAGGTGCATGAGGGTGTGGAGTTTGGCGCGCAGGTCGATAATGTATTGAATTTCATTTTTACTGGTTGAAGGTCCCTCCTCCCAATTTTCCTGTAGCACATCCAGAATGTCATGCGGCTTATGCCCGTATAATAATTCGAATAGGAGAACCCCGTGGAGGCTTGCAGGACCTCTCGCACTGCGAATAACAGGGGCTCGAGCCATTTATCCCAGTTGCGTGCGTCTTCGCTTACAAATTTCCTAATTATGTTTTTGAGGGTGCGATTAAACCATTTAACTAAGCTATTCATTTGTGGGTGATAAACGCTGGTGCAGATAGGGTTAATTCCCAGTAACCCATACAGTTCACGCAGTGTGCATGACAAACATAGTGCCTTGATCAGTCAGAATCTCTTTGGGGATTCCAACTCGGGAGATGACGCAGAAGAGTGCTTCTGTAATACTCCGTGCTGAGATATTGCGAAGAGGCACTGCTTGCATTGCATAGTCCACCAGAACTAAAATAAAGTGATATCCTCGTGTTGACTGATCTAATGGCCCAACGAGATCCATCCCAATTCTTTTGAATGGGGTCTTGATTAATGGCAGAGGGCGCAAAGGCACTTTTGGAATGGCCACAGGATTTACTAACTGGCATTCGCGGCACACCGTACACCACCTACGGACATCAACACGAATCCCTGGCCAATAGAACCGGGCCATTATTCAGACTAATGTCTTATCCTGCCCCAAATGTCCGGCCATGGGATTAAAGTGAGCCACCGGGAATATAAATTCCTGGTGGCTCTTTGGGATTAAAAGCTGTGTTATTTGTTCCTTAGTCTGAGTGTCCTGCGTCACTCGGTATAATCTATCCTTAATAATGGAAAAATAGGGGAAGGACAGGGTGGTGTTTGGCTGGAGAGTTTGACCATCGATTACTCTCACTTGGTCAAACGCATGCCACAGAGTCTCGTCTCGCGACTGCTCTAACGGGAAATCCGCGAAGGAATCCCCGAGAGAGGGAGGAGGAGCATGCTGCTCCTCACTCTGATGCGGTGATGACGTATACGGCTCTGTGACAGCTGCTCCTGCCAATGCCACTCTGGGCCCTCCCCCCACTGAACTATGGCAGGCCCCACTCTTCACTAAATGCGTCATTAATTCCCGAAATCCCGGCCAATCAGTCCCCAGAATTATCAATTGGGTAAGGTGAGGATTAACTGCCGCCTTTACTCTAAATTTTTCCCCTTGAAATAGAATGTGGACCGACACTAAGGGGTAGTCGTGAACATCCCCGTGCACACACACAACACCTTCACCAATTGTGCTTTCCCCAATGCCTCGTCTTACACCAGGCTTTGGTGGATTGAGGTCTGATTACAGCTGCAGTCCACCAAAGCCTGATAAGCCTGACCCTTGGATACTCACCGGTATGCGATACGCTCTGGCCAGATCGAGGGCGGTCCCTGGCACATAGGGGATCTGGACCACCACGCCCACCTCCATCGCCGAGCACTGATGCTGGAGGTGCCCCAGTTCCCCGCAGCCCCAGCATACCGGCCCAGGCTCTCTCCCTGCACCGGTGTTCTGGAGATCACTCACCTGAGGGGGGTGGAGACACAGACAAGGAAGTAGGAAATGGTAGGGCACCGCAGGTGCTGCGGGCTGGCTGAAGTGGAGCCGGCCCCCGCCTCCGCGGTGGGGGAATGTGGCGAGGACAAGGAACAGAAGGAGAGGGAGAGAGAGAAGAGAGAGGAGAAGGGGAGACACGCTGTCCTGCCGTTGGAACGGCCGCCATATGGTCCTCTGCCAGCTTGATGGCCTGATCCAGCGACGCCAGGCGATGGTACTGGACCCACTCCGCTGTTCCTTCCGGAAGTCGGGCAATGAATTGTTCCAGCGCCACCAGATCAATGATTCCTTCAACGTCGCGGTTGTTGGCCCTCAGCCACAGCCGGCAGGCGTCCCGGAGTTGCTGGCCAAACGCGAACGGCTGGCGACCTCCTCCAGGCGCAGCGCGCGGAAGCGCTGCCGTTGCTATTCCGGGGTGCGACCCACGCGTTGGAGGACGGCCCTGCGGAGGTCTGCGTATACCAGCCGGCTGTTGTCAGGGAGCTGTAGCGCGGCCAGCTGCACCTCACCTGTTAGCAGGGGGAGGAGGCGCGCCGCACGCTGTTCCACCAGCCAACCCCACGCCTCTGCTGCCTGCTCAAAAAGAGCGATGAAGGCATCGGGGTCATCATGCGGACCCATCTTTGTTAGGGTGAGGTGGGGAGGGTCCGCGGCGGTGGTGGTCGGGGACCCCGCTGACACGAGCAGGTGCCAGAACGCCTGGTGATCTTCCTGTTGCACCAGCACCAGGGCTTCGAACCGCTGTTCCTGCTCCTTCCGGAGGGCGATCAGCACCTGGTGCTGGCTCTGTTGGGCTGTGGCGAGGGCATGGAACAGGTCCTTGAAGGGGGAGGACTCCATGTGGCTGTTCCATTCTGCACTCCGTCCCGGGTTTCGGCACCACTGTTGTATCTGACCAGGTGGGTGGAGCACAGAAGCATGGCAGGCCAGAACTGAGTTCTCAAAACTCTTATTTTTAAAGAGATATATATATAGCTTTTCAGCCAACTGCACCACCAGTGCACACTCACTCTCTCACACACACATTTCTGGTCAGGAGAGAGACCTCTTCCTCTGCTCTCCCTCTCCTCTTTATAGGGTGCGGTCACTGAGGAGACACACAAACACAGGTTAATTCCCATCAGGTGCAGTGATTCTGCCACTTACCTTCCCCTCCATTCACAGACCGACCACGCCCCTGCTTCCACAGAGATACTAAGTCATAATGAGATCTCATCTCATTATCTCTAGCCGCTTTATCCTGTTCTACAGGGTCGCAGGCAAGCTGGAGCCTATCCCAGCTGACTACGGGCGAAAGGCGGGGTACACCCTGGACAAGTCGCCAGGTCATCACAGGGCTGACACATAGACACAGACAACCATTCACACTCACATTCACACCTACGGTCAATTTAGAGTCACCAGTTAACCTAACCTGGACTGTGGGGGAAACCGGAGCACCCGGAGGAAACCCACGCGGACACGGGGAGAACATGCAAACTCCACACAGAAAGGCCCTCGCCGGCCACGGGGCTCGAACCCGGACCTTCTTGCTGTGAGGTGACAGCGCTAACCACTACACCACCGTGCCGCCCCATAACGAGATACTAAGTCATAATTGTGAGATAGTATCTAATTATTATGAGAATGAAAATCATAATGAAACAGAAAGTCATTATGAGAATTTATGCATAACTATAATAAACCCTCTCATTATTATGGTGGCAGAAACAGGCTTCCATAATTTAGTTACTGTATTATTACTATTTTTTTAACCTGCCAACCTTTACACACGCTTTGTGTATAAACGCCAGATTTAAACACCACAGCGCGCTGCGACCAATGATGTCATTCGAGCAGATGCGCGAGCCAATCGGAAGTTAAATCATCATCATCCAGCGTCGCCAGGACCCGGAAGGTTGATGACGCTGTTTTTGTGCGCCAGGAAGCCGGCTTGTAATTAGCTCGAAAATAATGGTTAATTCGTATGCACGTATTTGGGAGGTTTTTTTTAAATGTTAAATGTTTATATTCTGACTAAAGGTTACATGTAAAAAGACTTAGTTTATACTGCAACAAACTGGACTTTTGATTTGTGTTCGTTTTTGCGGCGTCTCTTGTTTTGATGCCTGACAGAGAAAAGCGTTGTGCTCCGTTATTGTGGTGAATCCGAGACGGTGTTGGTTTTCGTTATGAGTTATGGATACGGGAGAGGAAGAGGCAGGAGAGGAGGAGGAGAGCGGTGGAGCTCCGACTGGGAAGCCCGGGATGAGCAGCCTCGAGGCGGCGGAGGCCGCGGGAGACACCCGCCGCACCTGAAGGGGAGAGAGATCGGACTGTGGTACGCCAAGTGGGGGGGAGTGAAGCGGGCAGAGGCCGAGAGGAAGTCGGTGAGCAGCTTTACTCCACAATATTTACATATTCATAATCCTCACATATACTCCAGAAACAAAGGGGTGATCACTAAGTTGCAGAAAGGTGTGTGTGTGTTGGTTTTATGATTATGAATTTTAAGGATAGTTTAAAGGTTTTTTTTATGGAATCCCTTTTCTGCCGCTTTGGGGGGGGAAAAAAAGAGTTAAATATTGTCTTAATAATGGGAGTCTATAATAATTGAGCTACTAAACTGTAATTGATAGTAAGTCATAATTGAGAGTAAACTGTAATTGATAGTAAGTCATAATTGAGAGTAAACTGTAATTGATAGTAAGTCATAATTGAGAGTAAACTGTAATTGATAGTAAGTCATAATTGAGAGTAAACTGTAATTGATACTAAGTCATAATTATGAGATACTCAACCATAATTGAAATAGTAAGTGATAATTGAGATACTAAACCATAATTGTAGTCCGGGAGCCATGGGGTCGGACCCGGAATTTTTGGTTAAAGTTTTTTTTTTTTTTTGCTTTATCTTATAGATTTAAGGTAGCTCTTCAAGATTTAAGAGGGTGCCCGGTGATATCCCTTGGGCAATTTAATATATTAACCCTTTAATGCCCTATATGCCCAAATAATGGAAGAAAATACAAAAAAAATAATATCAGTGTAAATACTGATATTAAATGCACCAAGTTGGCTGTATCTGATAGGTATTCACATTTTTCTCTATATTTGTCATTCAAATACCTCAAATGTGGATTAATTAACCCTTTCATAACTTTTCCAAATTAGCGATTTTTATACAAGTATTACATAAACTCTACAGTTAATACAAAATAATGATCAATATCTATGTAAGAACTATACAGCATGCAAAAGAACTATATACAGCATGCACACACACACACACACACACTAATGACCAATAACTATGTAAAAGAACTATATACAGCATGCATACACTCACACCAATGATCCACTATGTAAACGAACTATATACAGCATGTATACACTCACACCAGTGATCCACTATGTAAACGAACTATATACAGCATGCATACACTCACACCAGTGATCCACTATGTAAACGAACTATATACAGCATGCATATACACTCACACCAGTGATCCACTATGTAAACGAACTACTGTATATACAGCATGAAATAGAAATATATACAGCATGCATATACATTCACACCAGTGATCCACTATGTAAAAGAACTATATACGGCATGCAATAGAACTATATACAGCATGCATATACACTCACACCAGTGATCCACTATGTAAAACTACAGTATGCAATATATCAAGCATGCAAAATGGCATATACAGCATGCGCGCACACACACAAGAATAGCAAAAGATACTGATTTTCAATTAACCAAATTGGCTGTACAGTATTCACGCTTTACTGTCATTCAAATTAGTCAAACATGTAATTGACCCTTTCATAAATTTGCAAAATTAACAATTTTGATACAAGAACTACAGTACATAAAGCATGTACGTGCATGCATGCACACGCACACACATGCGCACACACACTAATGAGCAATAATTATGTAAAATAATTACATACAGTATGCAAACACACACACAAAACACAAAAACTATTTAAGGAAAGAACTAAGAGTTCAGATGAAAAAAAAACCCTCTAAACCCTTTGCCATTGCTTAGTGTCTGTAAAAATATGCTTATGTACTGGATGCCAGCTAGTACAGAGGAGAATGTGAAGTAAACCTTACTCCCCAACGTTTTAAAAGTCGTGCTAGTCAGTGGAAGAGTAGTGTGGTTTGGAGTGGGGGTGAATCGGGGACAATGCCCTGAATTTTACTAGGGAACCAGGAGCATTACTATTTCAACAGTCAATATCGTAAAAATAAGCAATCTATTAGCTTAATGTATTAGCTTAAGGAAACCTTACTGCCCAACGTTTTAAAAGTCGTGCTAGTCAGTGGACTGGCCAGTGCACATGACTCTCAGTCCACAAGCAGTGTGGTTTGGAGTGGGGGTGAGGGTAAGGTTAACAGACTTTTGAGATGATAATCGGGGACAATGCCCTGAATTTTACTAGGGAACCAGGGACATTACTATTTCAACAGTCAATATCGTTAAAATAAGCAATCTATTAGCTTAATGTATTAGCTTAAAAAAATCAGTGACTAGCCTTTACTAGGTGAGAGTTGGGTGTGCTAGCCAGTGTTGTGAAACTATGGGTCTAGTTCACTGGTGAGCAGTGAGTACATGTCACTGCTCTTTCATGATTACAGTCAAATAGTTTCTCTGCTTAGCTTATGCGTGCTGTGATCTTTTGGGGGCAGTGTGATTGACAGAGTTAGCAAGATAGCTACACAAGTTGGCTTGAATTAGCTAATTGTGTCCCTCATATGCCCCTGCAGAAGTAAACACAAGGATGACAATGGAGTGTATGCCTAATAATTTAAGGCTCGCATTAACAACCAAAGTAAGAGAGTAATAAAGGGCTTTTTGGTATAAGCCCCGCCCCCAATTGCATAGCCACACCCCCAACCATGGCTGGAACCCCACCCCCAGGCCTTAAACTCATCCTATTATGTTAACAAACACAAAAATAAGTATGATATATAGACTTTGGTGAACATAAAGTGAAGAATGTCAAAATGTCAGAATTTAGGCTATGACTGCAGCACATCCAACAATAAAGGGCCAATATCCGGAATTGCCCAAGGGATATCACCGGGCACCCTCTCTTATCTTAATGAGTAGACCTTGGACAACAACAAACAGCAAAAAAAAACCCTTTAACCGACGAAGCCAGGTTCAGCCAAATTTGGGCCTTTGGCTCCCGGACTATTGAGATAGGAAGTGGTAATTATGAGAGAGCAAGTGGTAATTGAGATACGAAACCATAATTGAGATGTGGTAATTGAGATACTAAGCCATAGTTGAGATAGTAAGTGGTAATTATGAGATAGTAAGTGGTAATTGAGATGCTAAACTATAATTGAGATAGGAAGTGGTAATTATGAGATACTAAACCATAATTGAGAGAGTAAGTGGTAATTATGAGATAGTAAGTGGTAGAGATATTAAACCATAATTGAAATACTAAACTATAATTGAGAGTAAGTGGTAATTATGAGATAGTAAGTGGTAATTGAGATGCTAAACTATAATTGAGATAGGAAGTGGTAATTATGAGATACTAAACCATAATTGAGAGAGTAAGTGGTAATTATGAGATAGTAAGTGGTAGAGATATTAAACCATAATTGAAATGCTAAACTATAATTGAGAGTAAGTGGTAATTATGAGATAGTAAACCATAATTGAGAGAGTAAGTGGTAATTGAGATATTAAACCATAATTGAGATACTAAACCATAATTGAGAGTAAGTGGTAATTATGAGATAGTAAGTGGTAATTGAGATATTAAACCATAATTGAAATACTAAACTATAATTGAGAGAGTAAGTGGTAATTGAGATAGTAAACCATAATTGAGAGAGTAAGTGGTAATTGAGATATTAAACCATAATTGAGATACTAAACCATAATTGAAATACTAAACTATAATTGAGAGTAAGTGGTAATTATGAGATAGTAAGTGGTAATTGAGATGCTAAACTATAATTGAGATAGGAAGTGGTAATTATGAGATACTAAACCATAATTGAGAGAGTAAGTGGTAATTATGAGATAGTAAGTGGTAGAGATATTAAACCATAATTGAAATGCTAAACTATAATTGAGAGTAAGTGGTAATTATGAGATAGTAAACCATAATTGAGAGAGTAAGTGGTAATTGAGATATTAAACCATAATTGAGATACTAAACCATAATTGAGAGTAAGTGGTAATTATGAGATAGTAAGTGGTAATTGAGATATTAAACCATAATTGAAATACTAAACTATAATTGAGAGAGTAAGTGGTAATTATGAGATAGTAAACCATAATTGAGAGAGTAAGTGGTAATTGAGATATTAAACCATAATTGAGATACTAAACCATAATTGAGAGTAAGTGGTAATTATGAGATAGTAAGTGGTAATTGAGATATTAAACCATAATTGAAATACTAAACTATAATTGAGAGAGTAAGTGGTAATTGAGATAGTAAACCATAATTGAGAGAGTAAGTGGTAATTGAGATATTAAACCATAATTGAGATACTAAACCATAATTGAGAGTAAGTGGTAATTATGAGATAGTAAGTGGTAATTGAGATATTAAACCATAATTGAAATACTAAACTATAATTGAGAGAGTAAGTGGTAATTATGAGATACTAAACCATAATTGAGATAGTAAGTGGTAATTGAGATAGTAAGTGGTAATTATGAGATAGTAAGTGGTAGAGATATTAAACCATAATTGAAATGCTAAACTATAATTGAGAGTAAGTGGTAATTATGAGATAGTAAACCATAATTGAGAGAGTAAGTGGTAATTATGAGATAGTAAGTGGTAATTGAGATATTAAACCATAATTGAAATACTAAACTATAATTGAGAGAGTAAGTGGTAATTGAGATAGTAAACCATAATTGAGAGAGTAAGTGGTAATTGAGATATTAAACCATAATTGAGATACTAAACCATAATTGAGAGTAAGTGGTAATTATGAGATAGTAAGTGGTAATTGAGATATTAAACCATAATTGAAATACTAAACTATAATTGAGAGAGTAAGTGGTAATTATGAGATACTAAACCATAATTGAGATAGTAAGTGGTAATTGAGATAGTAAGTGGTAATTATGAGATAGTAAGTGGTAATTAAGATATTAAACCATAATTGAAATGCTAAACTATAATTGAGAGTAAGTGGTAATTATGAGATAGTAAACCATAATTGAGAGAGTAAGTGGTAATTGAGATATTAAACCATAATTGAGATACTAAACCATAATTGAGAGTAAGTGGTAATTATGAGATAGTAAGTGGTAATTGAGATATTAAACCATAATTGAAATACTAAACTATAATTGAGAGAGTAAGTGGTAATTGAGATAGTAAACCATAATTGAGAGAGTAAGTGGTAATTATGAGATACTAAACCATAATTGAGATAGTAAGTGGTAATTGAGATAGTAAACCATAATTGAGAGAGTAAGTGGTAATTGAGATATTAAACCATAATTGAGATACTAAACCATAATTGAGAGTAAGTGGTAATTATGAGATAGTAAGTGGTAATTGAGATATTAAACCATAATTGAAATACTAAACTATAATTGAGAGAGTAAGTGGTAATTATGAGATACTAAACCATAATTGAGAGAGTAAGTGGTAATTGAGATACTAAACCATAATTGAGATAGTAAGTGGTAATTGAGATACTAAACTATAATTGAGAGAGTAAGTGGTAATTATGAGATAGTAAGTGGTAGAGATATTGAACCATAATTGAAATACTAAACTATAATTGAGAGTAAGTGGTAATTGAGATAGTAAACCATAATTGAGAGAGTAAGTGGTAATTATGAGATAGTAAATCATAATTGAGAGAGTAAGTGGTAATTGAGATATTAAACCATAATTGAGATACTAAACTATAATTGAGAGTAAGTGGTAATTGAGATATTAAACCATAATTGAGAGTAAGTAGTAATTATGAGATAGTAAGTGGTAATTGAGATATTAAACCATAATTGAAATACTAAACTATAATTGAGTAAGTGGTAATTGAGATAGTAAACCATAATTGAGAGAGTAAGTGGTAATTATGAGATAGTAAACCATAATTGAGAGAGTAAGTGGTAATTGAGATCTTAAACCATAATTGCGATACTAAACTATAATTGATAGTAAGTGGTAATTGAGATATTAAACCATAATTGAAATACTAAACTATAATTGAGAGAGTAAGTGGTAATTGAGATAGTAAACCATAATTGAGAGAGTAAGTGGTAATTGATATATTAAACCATAATTGAGAGAGTAAGTGGTAATTATGAGATACTAAACCATAATTGAGATAGGAAGTGGTAATTATGAGATACTAAACCATAATTGAGATAGGAAGTGGTAATTATGAGATCTCATCTCATTATCTCTAGCCGCTTTATCCTGTTCTTCAGGGTCACAGGCAAGCTGGAGCCTATCCCAGCTGACTAGGGGCGAAAGGCGGGGTACACCCTGGAGAAGTCGCCAGGTCATCACAGGGCTGTAATTATGAGATACTAAACCATAATTGAGATAGCAAGTGGTAACTGAGATACTAAACCATAATTGAGATGGCAAGTGGTAATTGAGATACTAAACCATAATTGAGATAGTAAGTGGTAATTGAGATAGTAAGTCATAATTATGAGTTGTATGTGAAATATTGTCATTATTATGAGATGATATCATTAGAAGACTGAAAGAAAATTATCTCATTGTTATGAGATATTAAGTAATTATTATGAGAAACCTTCTCATTATTATGGTGGCAGACATGCGCTTCAATACTTTTTGCAGGAGGATTGAAGAAACCAGAATTTGTTAATCCATATCATGAGTTTGCAGTGTTGCTTCTGCAGAAGCCGGTGTTATGCAACCACTTGGAGCATGTAGATGCTCCCGGAAATCCAGACCATTTTAGTCCAGTTAACAAAAAAAAAGTATCAATGAAGTGAAGGAATAAACCACTTCGGGTTGTGCCGTTCTAGGAAAGTGATCAACAATGTGGTGGTGTCATGAAGTTGAGTTACTGTTACTGTATCGAGCTTAGTGTTTTCGAATAACAGCACGAAGGAGTGTTTTACTCCTCTTTGCAGTTTTGTGTTAATGCATCCTTTCCTTGCCCTTTTAACATTTCATGATGAATACTTTTTTTTTTTAAACACGCAATTTATTCTGTAATTCCTCATTATGCTGTTTATTGTATGTGGATATTGTATGATATCTGAATGTCCATGTTTGATCCAGAAGAAAAACTTTTTTTTTCCCTCTTGTTATTCTTAGAGAGCTGTAGTTCAGATGGACGAGTCGAGAGAGCAGCACATCACACAGCTGCTCAATTCAGTCCAGAGAGAACCATCACATGACTACGCGCCGTCCGTCCCACCGTACCGGCAGGTGAAACCAGAACCGAGTGGCCACAGGTGCGCTTCCTCACACTCCTGATGTGTGCGCTTAACCTGGGAAACTTGTCAGCAACGTGTATATTTTACTCAGTTGGTGCTTATTGTCCGTGAATAATTTTTTTTTTTTTAATAGTTGAGAAATCCTGTATAAGGAATTATTCTGTAATATCTGATTAGTATGTTTTTTTTCTTTGCTGTCAGTAAAAAGCAGATAATTGTTTTGACTTGGTGAATATTGAAGCTGTCTTGTTTGTTTGAGAACTTGCTCCCCCCTCCGACCGCACTCAGCGTATTATGGGATGGTAACCAAAGGTTTTAAGCTGTAAATAAATCAAGGCTGAATTGGAGTCTCACTCACTCGGCTCCGCATGCTCCTGAAGGGAGCGTGACGCCTCTGCGTATGGCTCTCCAAGCGGGTCTGTTCCTGGCAGCCTCCCAGGCGGTGGCGATGTTGAGGCCTGCAGGTCGTCGCTCAGCTGGTCGGACCATGTGCGTCTGGGTCGGCCTCTGGGACGGGATCAGGTGGTGGGGGTCGGTTCCCTCAGTAGGGCGGCTGGTTCCAGGGGTGGCTCCGTCCTGGCGATGTGGCCAAAAAGGCGGAGACGGGCCGAGCAGATCTTGTTGGACAGTGGAGGCTGGTTGGTGATCTCACGCAGGGTGGCATTGGAAACGTGATCATACCACCTGATCCCCAAGATCCGTCATTGGCACTTGGTGTCTAAGGCATCCAGGCGGTGTTCCTGGGCAGCTGTTAGAGTCCAGGTCTCGGCTCCATACATGAGGATGGACAGCACGAGGCTGTTATACAGCCTGATATTAGTTTGGACCGAGAGTTTCCTGTTGGACCATATGCTGTCAAGGCTTGCCACCGCAGAGGTGGCACAACCAATGCAGAGCTGGATGTCAGAATCGCTCTTGCAGTCTGACGTTATTGAGATAGCAAAACCTGTCAACAGCTTCCATGGGGTGGGAGTTAATCACCAGTCCTGCTTGGGGTGTCTCGTAGTCGCTGAGGCACTGAACCTTGTTTTTTTTTCCCAGCTAATCATCAGGCCGAGCGGTTGGGTTTCCGTATCCATGGCCTGCAGGGCAAGTTGGAGGGCTTCCATGACTTCGGCCAGGGTTGCCACATCGTCTGCGTAATCCAGGTCTGTGATGGTAACATCTCCAACGCTCGCCCCGCAGGCACACCGAGCCACAGTTCTACCCATGACCTAGTCGATGGCTGTATTAAAGACTGTCGGGGCCAAGACACAGCCCTGAGGGATGCCGCTGTTGATGTTGAAATTGTCTGACAGCAGCCTGTTTACTCTCACACAGGAGGAGGTGTTGGAGTAGAGAAGAGAGAGAAGGTTTAGCAGCTTGACCGGGACGCCAAGGATCTTGAGAATCTTCCAAAGGGCTGGTCTGTCCACGGAATTAAAGGCTTGTTTTGCGAGGTTTCGTAATGGGTTTGTTTTACGTGGGGGGTTGCTAACCCACCGTACAACCTCGGCTGGATTTGTAGACCGCCCATCGGGGGCTGAGGCGGTGTGGGTGTTATTAGCCAGCAGCAGCTCCCCTGGGAACCGTCCCACCATGGTTGAACCTGCCAGGAGCAGGGGGAGCCTTTGCAGGGAAACCTGCTAGTTCACCGCCCCGCTCCCGATGGTATCGCAGCCCAGGGTCATTGCAGCAGCCGTTGCCCGGGGAAAACCGCTAAGAGGTTAGCACTCTGCCTTTAACCCCAAATTGAATTGGAGTCCTGGGTTTTATTTTTTTTGTTGTAACCGTATATAAATCTGGTTATGAAGCCTTCGTGAGGCTTCACTGTGACTCCCAGTGAACTAATGGTGGCGCGATGACGCGATCGAATTACAGTTACGATTCTTTCAGAAATGATTCGTTGTGCTATGATGGAATAAATTTCACCATGATTCAGCGATTCATCTTGGCTATTTTGGGAAGATTCAGAATTATTTCTAGAAGTGCATTAAGCGTACACGCGTGCCTGGAGGAAGTACGTGTAGAGTAAATCTTTCTGTTCGAGAAACGCCACATTTTATTCCGAGATTCTGCTTGCGCTGGAAGTAGATCTGGATTTTGCCGGAACATTGGCGAAGTTATAAAGCTGTACACTTGGAAAGGTGCCAAAACTTTTGCACATGCTGCAGTAAGGTCCCCCCCAATTATTATTATTATTATTATTATTATTTTTTTTTTTTATTAAATCAAATATATAATATAACTGTGCATTGATATTTGCAGAAGGGGTGGGGGAGGAGAATATCAATCAACAAAATACGATTTGGTAAGGGGTGCAAAAACTTTTGAGTACACTGGTATTGTTTAATAAAATAAACTTAAAAAAATTGTCCTGTCAGGATGTGTTTTTGTAAACTAATCCACTTGGGGATGGTAGCAGTGACTCTGCTCCTTCACACCACCCGTGAGTGGTGTTGATTATTTTCCGATCACAGCACACCCCCAAGTGCGTTATTCCTTCCTGCCTTCCCGAGTAAACATGACTGTCTGTCTGTCTGTCTGGCTTTCCGTTTAACTCTTAGCTACTTTGACGGCGATGGTCCTCCAGAAGAGCCGCAGGAAACGGTAAAAGTGGCGAAAATCGAGTCGGTCAAGGAAGAGGGGGCGGAGATAAAGACGGACATAAAGGAGGCGCAGCACGTGGACCGAGATCTGGAATACCTGGTGCAGGAAATTAACCGAAAGCCTTCACTGGATGAAGATCTGAAACGTGACCTTCAGAGCAAAAGACAGAATTCAAGATACCTGGAAATGCTGGTGAGAGACACGGAGCGATTTTTTTTATTTTCGTTTAACCGTTTCTATCGTCTTAATTAGCTCCTGAATAATTAATGAGCCGAGTTTGACCTGTCGTCGTTATCGTTCCAGGCGTTTCGAGAGAAGCTGCCTTCCTACAGCATGAGAGAGGTAACGTGCACACACTCACTCCTCACTGCGTGTCCCGAGATTACGGTTTCATACCACCATCACAAATCCTGCGTTAAACGGCAGGACTGAGTTTAACAGCATCTCGTTCCCGAGTCAGTCATGACACGTTACTTTACGCTCGCTGGGCTGATCGGCCGCGGGACGTTCCTTTCTTCTGTTGGGATGCCTGCCATCTGTGACTTAGAAACGGGGAAAAAAACCCAAAACAATTAGTCTTGCCTCTGTACTCCTGATGCTGTATAACCACGAGCAATATGCTTTTATACGACTGCAATACAGCGGAGTTCTGGAGGTACAGGAGCCCCAGCCATCAAAAATAATAAACCTGGAAAAAGAATAGAGAATAAATTCTGAAATAAAAGAATAAGAAAATGAATGCGGAAACAAAACTAAAAGAATGAGTAAATGAAAAAACAGAAATCAGAAAATAAATAAAAAAAGAAAAAATGCTGAAATAAAAGAATAAGCAAAATTAAAGAATAGAAGATAAATAGAAATAAAATAATAGAAAAAATAAAAGAATGGAAAAAAATGCAGAAATTAAAAATAAACAAGAACCAAAGAATAGAAAATAAAAAAAGAGGACAAGCAAAAATAAGAAGTAAATTAAAAACAAAAAGATAAGAAAAATAAAAAAAGAATAAGAGAGAAAATGCTGAAATGACTAAGAAAATGAGCAGAATAGAAAATAAAATGACAAAGTGCTTTTTATTTATTGCTTTTGCTTTTCCAGTTGATTGACAGCGTAGGCCTTCAAGGAAAAAGAAAAAGCTATCAATCGAAGCTTTTATTTTCTTATTCTTTTGTGTTTTATTTATTTTCCTGTTCTTTAACATATTTATTAATTATTTTTTAAAGTGCATATTGTGGGTAAATTCAGGAGCCAGATCAATGTAATTCTCCTATTTTATATTAAACTTTGGTCAAATATCTGTAACATTCTGCATTTTGTGCAATTTTTTTTTTTTTTTCCCTTGCGCAATACCAGAAAAATTCAGTTGAAATCGAGCCATTTGAGGCGAATTGGTCCGCCTCTGAAAAAACTTGGCATTTCCCGGCAAACATTGATTTTCGTGACGTCGCGTGCGGGACGCCTCCTTCTGAATCCTACGGTTTTCTGCAAATTTCTTCAACGTTATCGCGTAATTATTAAAACGGTTAACAGATGTATCGTAGGAGGGTGTAGCAACACCAATCTTGATGGGATTAGTACTCATCGTTTCCCAAAAGACCGGGCAATGAGAGAAATGGGAGCGCTTGGTGTACACAGGCTGTGCACTGAAACCGTGCAAAGCTCGCGCAGCCTGCTGGCGCTTCCGCAGGTGACGTCACGAATCTGGCTCCAGACTCCCTTGGGATTTTTCCAGACGCGTTTTGTTATTATTTTTTTCTGCTGTAGACAGACGGCCTTGTGCAAAATTACCCTTCTGGATGAGTGTGTAAAGGGACATTCTTTCATATATTAAAAAAAAACGAAATTGGTCCAGAATATGCACTTTTATGGCGTATTCACACCTACGTTGTTTGGTCCGGACCAAACGAACCAAATTTCCCTTGGTCCGGACCTTTTGCGTTGGTCTGAATACAAACCACCGAACTCTGGTCCGGACCAAACAAGCGGACCGAGACCGAGCTGCAAGGTCGGACTCGGTCCGGACCAAAGGAACCCTGGTGCGGATCTTTTGGAGGTGTGAAAGCAGACCGGACCTAATCCGACAGTTTTGCTTTTTTGTACCTCGGGAGCTTCCGTCGTTTGTCGAGCATTATGGGAAACAGAGTCTTGACACTCCACCGCAAAGTGCAAACACTGTTTCGGTTGTCAAGGGAACCTTACAACAGTCGTTCAGTCATTCAGACCAGTGGTAGGCTAGACTACAGAGTACAAAAAATGAGTAGGGGGCAAACGTGGGCCGAGAAAGAAACGCGTACCCTTGTGGATATATGGGCAGATGTCCACATATCTGAGCTTTTGGAGAGAACACGCAAAAATGCCGACGTGTTTGCTGTATTCAGTGAGAAAATGAAGGAGAAGGGGTTCACGCGCTCCCCAGAACAATGTCGGCTAAAACTGAAGAAACTCCGTCAGACCGACATTAAAATCAGGGACATTCTTTCAAAAAGTGGCGGTACTAGCGACGCAAAAAAGAAATTCATCTATTGCGTGAAGAGCCAGAACTGTCACAACATGATGTGCGCTCATCAGCGCTATCCTCCGTAGCCGCCTTGCCCTTTGTCGTCGTCGTTGATAAATTACTTGTACAACAGCATAGTAATCGCACAATTGTGAAAACAGTAAAAACTGGAAAAAACATATAGCTTTGATGACATTAAAAAGAATAACAGCACGGAAAGCCTCCATGACTACTTTTGAACTTAACGCTTTGTGCGCGTGTCGTCTCTGACCAATAGCTGAACGACCTCAGGGCGCGTGGCTTTGTTGACAGATTTTGGTCTGCTTACTAAAATGTACAGTGTGAAAGCGAACCGCACCAAAATGAAAAAATAAAAAAAACATTTGGTTCGGACCAAAGCAAGTGAACTATCGAACTATCCTGGTCTGAATACACCCTTAGTCTGTGACTCCATACAGAGTCCTTTACACTATGAAGAAAGAAAGAAAAACAAAAGGTTGCAAAAAACAGTAAAATTAGCAAAAAATGTGTGAAATAAAAGCAGAACGAGAAGGCCGACAATAATATTATAAATATAGTATATAAAATGGAGTGTTCTATAAATACAAGACATGTTCATACAAACATAAGTGAATGTAAAAATAAGATGACATAAATATTGAAAGATACGTTTTTTTTTTTTTTTTTCCAAGAGAATAATAATAATACAGTGGATATAAAAAGTCTACACACCCCGTTAAAATGATGGGTTTTTCTGATGTAGAAAAACGAGACCACGATAAATAATTTCAAAACTTTTATTTCCCACCTTTAATGTGACCTATAACCTGTACAATTCAACTGAAAAACAAACAAATCTGTTCAGGGGGAAAACATAAATAAAAAAAAACGTACAATAAGCTGGTTGCGTAAGTGTGCACACCCTTAAACTAATACTTTGTTGAAGCACCTTTTGATTTAATTACAGCATTCAGTCTTTTTGGAGTACAGACCTGCCATCAATTAAAATGACTCTGATTAACCCCAAATAAAGTTCAGACATTTACTCAGTTGCTCCTCCAGCAAAAGCCAGGGTTCACAGAGAGCTTACAAAGTGTCAAAGGGATCTCATTGTTGAAAGGGATCAGTCAGGAGAAGGGGACAAAAACATTTCCACGGCATTAGATATACCATGGAGCACAGTGAAGACCGTCATCAAGAAGAAGTGGAGAAAATATGGGACAACAGTGACATTACCGAGAACTGGACGTCCCTCCAAAATTGATGAAAAGATGAGACGAAAACAGGTCAGGGAGGCTGCCGAGAGACCGACAGCAACACTGAAGGAGCTGCAGGGATTTCTGGCAAGTACTGGTTGTGTACTACATGTGACAGCAATCTCCCGTATTCTCCATATGTCTGGACTATGAGGTAGGGTCAAAAAAAAAAAAAAACCATCCAGGCCTGGCTAAATTTTGCAAAAAAAAAAAAACATCAACTCTCCCAAAAGCATGTGGGAAAATGTGTTCTGGTCTGATGAAACCAAGGTTGAACTTTTTGGCCACAATTCCAAAAGGTATGTTTGGTGCAAAAACACCACTGCGCAGCACCAAAAGAACCCCAAACCCACGGTGAAGCATGGTGGTGGCAGCATCATGTTTAGGGGTTGTTTTTCTTCAGCTGGAACAGGGGCTTTAGTCACGGTGGAGGGAATTATGAACAGTCCTAAATACCAGTCAATTTTGGCCCAAACCTTCAGGTGTCTGCTAGAAAGATGAAGACGAAGAGGAATTTCATCTTTCAGCACGACAACGACCTCCAAAAAGTTTTGGAACGGCCCAGCCAGAGCCCAGACCTAAATCCAATTGAAAATCTGTGGGGTGACCTGAAGAGGGCTGTGCACAAGACACGCCCTCGCAATCTGACAGATTCGGAGCGCTTTTGCAAGGAAGAGTGGGCAAATATTGCCAAGTCTAGATGTGGCAGGCTGATAGACTCCAACCCAAAAAGACTGAACGCTGTAATTAAATCAAAAGGTGCTTCAACAAAGTATTAGTTTAAGGGTGTGCACACTTATGCAACCAGATTACTGTACGTTTATTTTTTATGGCCCCCCACCCCCAAAAAAATTTGTTTTTCAGTTGAATTGTACAGGTTATAGGTCACATTAAAGGTGGGAAAAGTTTTGAAATTATTTATCATGTTCTTTTTTGAAAAAACTATTATTTTAACAGGGTGTGTATACTTTTTATATCCACCGTAACTATTGCATAAATAAGATGAAGAAAAAATAATTGCGCTAAACCTAAAAATATATAACAGAGCTGGAAATATTGGAAAATATACAATTATTAAAGTAATAATTAAAAAAAAGCATTATTTGTAAGCTAGAGTGCATTATTTTTGTGTTAAAGAGCTGATGACACGAACATGACTCTATGCAAACTATACAACATGGCAAACATGTTAGATTTCTGTTATAATTACGTGAAAAGAAGCTGTTGTTGCGCAAATATCCAACTTTTAATTGCACAGCACAAGAAAACTGGGTCCGTGGCTCGCGGCCATGTTGTGACGTCAGCGGAAGAACACGCTGCGGTTCACTGGCTGTTCTACTCTGGTTCTACTCAATGGAAATGGCGCATGAAAACGCCGGTGAACTCTCTAGTGCTAGCTCTTCCTCTTCTGGGAGTCTAGAATTGTGTTGATCTCTTCCGAATAGAATCTACGATAGCCTACCCTCTTTACCCTTTGCCTCTCGTTGCTAGGCGGCAGTTACATGAAAGCCGCAAGCTTTCACAAGCAAATACATGACTGATATCACGCCGACTTTATGATTACATTTATGATTATCATGTAGAATCTATAGCTCTACGTACCTTTATCTTATATCGTTTCACAACACATGTTCTGACAGGAGGACTGTCTTTGGATCCGGCATAGCTACTAGTAGACCCCCTCCGGAATACTGGCAGTGTTGCCAGATTGGGAGGTTTCCTGCACAGTTTGGCGGTTTCAAGTGCATTTTGGTGGGTTTTGAACATATTTTGGGCTGGAAAACGTCAGCAGTATCTGGCAACACTGTGTAGGCACTGATGATGGTAGTAACACACGTTTGTGATGAACTGAACACCCAAGAGATTCTTTTAACTGGGAAGGGTGTCAAAACAATCCAAATCGAAGTGTTCAGAGCACAGGACGGATGTTGGTGAGGGCTCCCACTTGTCACGAGTGCGCCTGACTTGCTTCACCCACTTCGCATGCAGCTCGGGATCTCTGGGAAACTTGAATAAACTTACCCCATCCTTGTAGGTTGTGGAGCAAAAGCTGGCAACACAACGCGAAGGCATAATAACATATGTATATGTGTGTATGTATATAAAATGTATGTGTGTATGTATAATAATGTCTAATAAAAATACTAATAATGATAAACTGAACACCTGTTGCATCAACAACAAACTGGTAAGTTAGGAGGAAGGTTCTTTCGCTGACATCATATAGCTCCTCCTCCTCTTTCGTCTCCTGGGTGCTGCAGCCCCGTCAAATTTGCCCAAATAGCCGCGTTTTTTATCATAACTTGTAAAATAGGCGTCTTCGTGAATTAATATATGGATCATCGGGAATTACTTTTTATGTTATAAAACATCGCCAAAGATGTCAAAAACGTGTCATCAGCACTTTAAAGCTAATTAAGACCTCCTGGATTTGCAGTGAGGGTGTATATGGGCCGAGACGGTCCTGTCCATACACTTGTCCGTCATATGAGGTGTGTGTGTGTGCAGGAGCTGGTGAAGCTGATCCAGGCAAACCGCATGGTGGTGGTGAGCGGAGAAACCGGCTGCGGCAAAACCACGCAGGTCACGCAGTTTATCCTGGACGATTACATCCAGCGTGGCATGGGCTCGCTCTGCAGGGTGGTGTGCACGCAGCCCCGCCGCATCAGCGCCATATCGGTGTGTGAGATCGGACGGACACGATGCTTCAGTCGCGGCGTCGTTTCTGTTCCTGTCACATGTTCAAATGGTTTTGGCCGTGATGATGGACTGTGTGTGTGTATGTGCAGGTGGCCGAGAGGGTGGCAGCGGAGAGGGCGGAGTCTGTCGGCGAAGGGAAGTCATGCGGATATCAGATCCGTCTGCAGAGGTGAGCATCAGAAGATGTGACTCGTTAAATCACACACACACACACACACACACACACACACACACACACACTGATTTGCCCTTGAGGTCCTTCTCAGGTGTGTGAGATCGAACTCAAAGTCCCAGAATGCAATGCAGCAGCTGAGTTAGAGCAGAGCGTCAGTTCTCATGACGAGCGTCACGGTGAGATTAGCACGAACGCTGGGGTTCAGGAAGTCGGAGCGGAGAGAGCTGGGCAGTCTCGAGCTCTGACTCCCACCGCACCGCTGCACACACTCGTCCAAACCGAGATTTTCTCTTTTGGTGTTTGTGACGTGTACGAGGAGACGCAGCGCTGCCTGCGCTGTCAGCAGTGTGTCTTTATTTCCTCTCTGTCCTAGCCGACGTCCTTCAGAAAACCGATGCTCCTCACGCTTCAGCACTTGGTTAGTTTTCGAGACGAGTGCTGAGATCGTGCTTTATCTATATTTAATCCCAGCTCCGATTAAACGCTGTAGATTTCATCGCTTGTGAACTGAAGAAGCAGGAAGGATGAAACTGTCTCCGTGGCGACTCGGGCTGCGGCGAGAACAACGGCCCCAGACCCCACATCTGCGTCTTATATCCAATCAGGAGATAAAGACAGACGAGAGAGAGAGAGAGTGATGAAGGATGAGGGTGGACGAGAGGATGGGGAATGACGACTTTAAGATCCTCTTAATGTTATTGCGCCGGTCATAAAGATCCATCAGGAGGAGGAAAGGGGGAGAGGCTGGATGAGTGTTAGGAGAGACAGGGATTGGATGAGAGAGAGAATTGAAGAAAGGGAGACGGATAGTGTGTGTGTGTGTGTGTGTGCGTGTGTGAGAGAGAGAAAATGAGATGAGACTGAGAGAGATGGAGATAGTGAGAGAGGTAGATAGAAAGCAGGAGAGAGACTGAGACCGTGTGTGTGTGTGTGTGTGTGTGTGTGTGTGTGTGTGTGTGTGTGTGTGTGAGAGAGAGAGTAAGACAGACAGAGAAAAGGAGACTTAGAAAATGAGAGAGTGAGAGAGATTGAAAGTAAGAGTGAGTGAGGGTGAGAAAGGAGACTGAGAGACAGATTGTGAGAGAGAGAGAGAGAGACAGAGGGGGTAGATAGAAAGAAAAGGGGACTCAGCAAGAGAGAGATAGATGGACAGAGTGAGAGAGAGAAAAGGAGACTTAGAAAATGACAGTGAGGGAGAGAGAGAGAAAAGAAGAGAGATGGAGATAGTGAGAGAGGTAGAAAGAAAAGAAGACTCAGACAGAAAGCAAGAGAGAGATAGAAAGGGAGGGAGAGAGACAGACTGTGTGAGAGAGAGAATAAGACAGAGAGAGAGAGAGAGACAGAAAATGAGACGGAGCGAGAGAGATGGAAAGTAAGAGTGAGAGACAGGGAGCTAGAAAATGAGGCCGAGAGAGATAGAAAAGGAGACTGAGAGACAGAGATGGTGTGATAGATAGATAGAAATAAAATGAGACTCGGATAAAAAGAGGGAGATAGAAAAGGAGACTGAGAGAGACAGACAGACTGTGTGTGTGTGTGAGGGAGAAAGAAAGAAAAGGAGACGTAGAAAATGAGAGATAGAAAAGGAGACAGAGATAGAGTGAGAGAGGTAGATAGAAAAGCAGGCTGATAGAAAGCAAGAGATGGATAGAAAAGGGGAGAGAGGGAGAGAGACAGACTGCGTGTGTGAGCGAGAACAAGACAAAGACAGAAAAGGAGACTTGGAAAATAAGACAGAGCGAGATTGTGTGTGTGTGAGAGAGAGAAAATGAGATGAGACAGAGATGGAGATAGTGAGAGAGGTAGATAGAAAGCAGGAGAGAGCGAGAGAGACTGTGTGTGTGTGTGAGTGAGAGAGAGAGTAAGACAGACAGAAAAGGAGACTTAGAAAATGAGAGTGAGAGATGGAAAGTAAGAGAGTGCGTGAGGGCTAGAAAGGAGACTGAGAGACAGATTGTGTGTGAGAGAGAGAGACAGAGAGAGGGGGTAGATAGAAAGAAAAGGGGACTCAGCAAGAGAGAGATGGACAGAGAGAGAAAGAAAAGGAGACTTAGAAAATGAGATAGTGAGCGAGGTAGAAAGAAAAGGAGACTCAGACAGAAAGCAAGAGACAGATAGAAAGGGAGGGAGAGAGACAGACTGTGTGTGTGTGTGAGAGAGAGAGAATAAGACAGGGAGAGAGAGACAGAAAAGGAGACTTAGAAAATGAGACAGAGCGAGAGAGAGAGCTAGAAGATGAAACCGAGAGCTCTGGAAAAGGAGAGTGAGACAGAGATGGTGTGTTGGATGGATGGATGGATGGATGGATGGATGGAAATAAAATGAGACTTGGATAACAAGAGAGAGAGATAGAAAAGGAGACAGAGAGACGGAGTGTGTGTGTGTGAGAGAGAGAGAGAGAGAGAGAGCACAAGAAAAGGAGACGTTGAAAATGAGAGAAAGCAAGAGACGGATAGAAAAGGGGAGAGAGAGCGAGAGAGACAGACTGTGTGTGTGTGTGTGTGTGTGTGTGTGTGTGTGTGAGAGAGAGAGAATAAGACAGAGAGAAAAGGAGACTTAGAAAGTGAGACAGAGCGAGATTGTGTGTGTGAGAGAGAGAGAGAGAGAGAGAGAATGAGACAGAGGTAGAGAGAGCAAAAGCATGAGAGACATAAAAAATGAGACAGAGATAGAAAAGGAGACATGGAGATGGTGAGTGAGGGAGAGATGGAGTGAGGGAGAGAGGGAGTGAGGGAATGAGCAGGTGAGGTGTATTTGGAAGCGTTGACGCTGCACTTCATGTGAACGAATGCAGGAAAAGAAAGTATTGAAGTAAAGCTGAATGGAAACCTTCTGCACAATGAAGGGTCCAGGTGCTTCAGTACAATACTGCAGTGAAGCGGAGGGGGGTGTGTGTGTTAGGGCTGTAACGATACACCCAACTCATGATTCGATTCGTATCGCGATTTTTGACCCACGATTAAAAAAAAATTTTTTTTTTTTTTTTTTTTAAAGATTTCTTTTGGGCTTTTTTCACCTTTATTGGATAGGACAGTGTAGAGACAGGAAATGAGCTGGAGAGAGAGACGGGGAGGGATTGGGAAATGACCTCGGGTCGGAATCGAACCCGGGTCCCCGGATTTATGGTATGGCGCTTTATGCCGCTTTTCCACTACCAACGCGGCTGAGTTGGGCTGAGCCGTGCCGTGCTGAGTTGGGCTGAGTCGAGCTGTTGGAGTTGCATTTCGACTACAACCGTGCTGAACTGTGGAAGTGGGTGGACACATTGGGTGGAGTTAGCGAAAGTGGGTGGACGTCACGTGATGTCGTTAGGCGGCGCAAACAGTGACATCAGTGATCTTTTAAGCGGTAGTCTCACGACCCGGATAGTAAACAATAAACATGGAGGACATGGAGTCGTTAGTGTTGCTGGTCTCGGTGCTGTGGCTTGTTGTCACCGACAACGCCAACAGATACTGGCAAGAGCGTATAGATGAGGCGAGGCGCATAAGGCTTCAGAAATTCTCGTAATTCGTAATTATTATTCTTCCAGGTTTGCGGTGTTTACAGATCCCAGCGTGCTCGCGGGGCGTGTGTGGGCATGTGAGGACACTCCTCCTCACCAATCAGTGCACAGGGGAGTGTCTGCTCACGTCCCCAGCCTCACTCAGCTCGGTTTGGCTCGCTTCAGCCCCACTCCAAAACGGTGCGAGTTTTGGGTGCTGAACAGGGCTGAAGCGAGCTGAGTCGTGCTGCTCTGAGGTAGTCGAAACGCGAGCCGTGTCGGGCTGAAGTGAGCTGAAAAAGGGTAGTGGAAAAGGGCCAATAGTCGACTGAGCCACAGTGCCCCCTTAAAATGTTTTTTTTAAAGTAGTAAATTTGACTTATTAGCATTTACTTACTTTACATTAACTATTTAATAACAAATAATTCAGACCACTGCAGAGAATGAGTAATATGTATGCAAAAATGAACAAATGTATATCCAAAGACTGTTTTATTTCTCAAAATAATACTGTTGAGCCGGAAGCTCTGTTTTTTTCGTTTCTGAAAAAGTCATTTTTCCAAATCGTGTAAATCCGTTAAGATTTTTTTTTGGGGGGGTGGCTCTCTCACTGTCTCACTCTCATAGGGCCAATGATTTTCTGTGATCGCGGAAAACAGATGGAAATTACGGAATTTTTATAGTGAAACGTTGCTCGCGTGTCAAAATGTAACTGCCGCAGAAGTAGGGCTGGGCGCTAAAATGATAACGATACGTATCGCGATAGACACATACTTGATATCAATAGAAAATGCGTTCGATAGAACGTTTCGATAGAATTTTTTTTTTTTTTTCAAGAAACAAGCGTTAGCCAGAGCCCTCTCTGGTTTAGGTCCGCTTTCAATCAACTGTTGTTGCGAAGCAAGCTTGGTTGCATGAGCAAAGGCACTTGTCGTCTGGTGCCTAGCAACGCATAGGGAGTGACACGCTGATAGCCAATCATGTAACAGTATCGCGTTTGGTTGCACCATCTCGTTGTCTCGTGGTCGTGTTTATTTTTTTTTTCCAGAAACAGCGTGGCCAAGAAAAGAAAGATGAGTGCCGGAACGAGCGAGGAAATTGTGGATAAAGTCAGTAAGGTCAGATGTTACAGATGTAAAGTCTTAAGTCTACCTCAGTTTTACTTTAATTTCTTCTGTGTTTACAAAACACTATTTTTATTTTATTAAACCTTCAATGAAAATATACTTGAATAGTTTAAGAATAGTCTAAGTCTACCTCAGTTTCACTCAATTTCTTTTATGTTTATAAAGCACTGCATGTTTTTATTTATGTTTTTAAATGTTATTCAGCAGAGGGTGAACTTTTTTTGCACTAAACTTGCAGTAAAAAATTAAAAATATGACAGTCCTTCTCACATAGCAGGTTTTGCTATGTTTACATTTAACACTTTGCTCATGTTTTTATAACACTTGAGTTTTTTAAGCACTTTATTATTGATAATTGCTCAGTTTTTGTTGTGATCATAACATTGAACATGCGTGTTGACATTCCTTGCTTATTGGCTGTCAGAGGAAGTTTAAAATGTTTGAATTTAGTATTGTTCCCTCCTGGTCCTTATTTTAAATAGGTCCTAAAATGTTTCAATAATTATCGATATCGATCAATATGAAACACTTGTATCGTGATACAGATTTCAGCCATATCGCCCAGCCCTACGCAGAAGGCTTCTGCCCAAGCAGACATGCCTTCAGTGTTGCCAGATATTGCTAACGTTTTCCACCCCAAAATATGTTCAAAACCAGCCAAAAAGCACCTAAACCCGCCCAATCTGGCAACACTGCATGCCTTTCCGGTCAAGTGATTGTGATTGGCTTGTGGCACACCTAGCCAGCCAATGAGCTGCTTGTTTACAGATTCGCTCCCCGCGTCGCAACCAGAATGGCGACCGCTTAAAAGAAACGAATGCTCTGCCAGTGGCGAGTGTGGACGTTGCGTGACTCGCAGAAGATTGTCGCAGGTCGGCGAAAAAACGACTTACTAATAGATATAAAAAAAAAAGTAATTTCAGTAAGTTTAAAATGTAATTTAAATAAAAAGTAAAAGTATTCATAAATTGAAGTTTGGAAGCGCCTCTGTTTTTGGGCTGAGGAGAGGTTTGAAAGGGTGTACCGCGATTCTGCCTTCTTGTATCGCGACACGGATCGTGGCTCTGCGTATCGCGATTTCGATACGCATATTGTTACAGCCCGTGTGTGTGTGTGTGTGTGTGTACACGTCCTTTCCCTCCGACTTCAGTGAGGTATGTTTTGTCCTGCGCAGTGCGCACTCCTCTGTTTGCTCTTTAATAAATTCTCCCGTTATTGGCTGCTGTGGGAAAACTCCCCTGGAACGCTGTCCATCACTCCGATCCGTTTTTTGGAAACGTTCTCACCGTCACCACCTTGTGTTTTCCAGCTCTGTTCTTCCTCTGCAGGAGGGGAGGAACGGACCCGGTTCTGATCCCCAGCCGAAAGCGGGCCGCTTGCTTGCGTAATGAATCACCCGAGGTGTTGTGTGAACGTGACTTCTAATAAAATGTTGCTCTTTTCCCGCTTTACGTCACAACGCCGGCCCCGCGCTCATCCTCCGGGCACTGCTATCCAGCCGGTTGCCACGGAAACAAGGCTCGGTGCTGTATTGTACGACGGGAATTATTCTTCAGTGGCTGCGCTCAGATCCGTAAGTAGTGTTTCTCTCTTTCTCTCTCTCTCTCTCTCTCTCTCTCTCTCTCTCTCTCTGAAGCTTATTTACATCCTCTTACCACGTGCGTGTCGTGGATGGGATTACGAGGACACACTTGTTTAAACAGACACATTAGAATAAATAATGGCAACAATAAAAGGTTCCTCGCTGTGTGTGTGTTGTCTCAGCGCACGCTCCGCTTTCATTTGATGGCTTAAAGAGAGACACATGATCTGTAGCTTCCTTCTTGCTTACTTTGTGTTGCGCGTGCACACACACTCGGCATCCAGCGATGGGTTTTAATTTCCCGTGCTCCTCTGCTTCAGGTGTTTGTCCAGCATCAGTCACCTGGTCCTAGATGAGATCCACGAGCGCAGCCTGCACTCGGACGTCCTCCTCACCATCGTCAAGGACCTGCTGAACCACAGAGACGACCTGAAGGTCGTGCTCATGAGCGCCACGCTGAACGCCGAGAAGTTCAGCAAGTACTTCGGTGAGCGAGAGCTTCCGGTAGAAGTGTTATGGTGATGATACACGGGGCAACTTTTTGGGCAATGTTGCCGAGCAATGTTGCTGGCAACGGGCAACTAGGTGAGACACAGGGCAACTAACAATGGGCGACAACAGTTAGCAACGGCAGTTTACAGTTAGCTAAAAAAAATCGATGTCTTAATTTTTGCTGTGACCATTTAATCAAGCTGTCTGTTGTTTTTTAGAGCTTTGGTGAGGTAAATTCCTCCATATAGAATATTAAAATAACAACTTCAAACAGATGAGGAGTCTCTCCATCTCTTCGCTCCACTGACACTGAGCGGCCGCCATATTTGTTTGAAATTTCTGATCCGAACCTCACCGGAGGTCACATGACTCGATACTCGCGTTCTGATTGGCTTATCTCAAAAAGTTGCCAGAGATTATCAAAACCATTCAGAAAGAAATGGTGATGATACACGGGGCAACTTTTTGGGCAATGTTGCCGAGCAATGTTGCTGGGCAACTGCGTTTTGACTCTTTTCTATTGAGATTGGGCAACACTGTTTCTTTCTGAATGGTTTTGATAATCTCTGGCAACTTTTTGAGATAAGCCAATCAGAACGTGAGTATCGAGTCATGTGACCTCCGGTGAGGTTCGGATCAGAAATTTCAAACAAATATGGCGGCCGCTCAGTGTCAGTGGAGTGAAGAGATGGAGAGACTCCTCATCTGTTTTTACGCCGGTAAGTTGTTATTTTAATATTCTATATGGAGGAATTTACCTCACCAAAGCTCTAAAAAACAACAGACAGCTTGATTAAATGGTCACAGCAAAAATTAAGACATCGATTTTTTTTTTTTAGCTAACTGTAAACTGCCGTTGCTAACTGTTGTTGCCCATTGTTAGTTGCCCGTTGCCAGCAACATTGCTTGGCAACATTGCCCAAAAAGTCGCCCCGTGTATCATCACCAAAACAGTGTTGCCCAATCTCAATAGAAAAGAGTCAAAACGCAGTTGCCCAGCAACATTGCTCGGCCCCGTGTATCATCACCATTAGACACGCAAAAACTTTCGGTTTTCTACTATACTCTGCCTGGTGAGCGATTGGTGGCCGAGTTACACTGCAAAAAATGGCCTTTCAAAAATAAGAAAAGATTAAAATGAAGCATATTCGCTTGAATCAGGTGAAAAAACTCTGCCAATGGAACTAGTCAACTTTGACTTGGTAAGATTTCTTAAAGTAAGATGAAAACTCTAACCTGTTTTTAGATGAAATAATTCCAAAATAAGATCGGGGAACTTATTACGCGAGATCTGATGAACTCAAAATAATCAAAATGTACTAATGGCCCTTTTCCACTACCCTTTTTCAGCTCACTTCAGCTCACTTCAGCCCGACACGGCTCGCGTTTCGACTACCAAAAACCAGCACGACTCAGCTCGCTTCAGCCCTGCTTAGCCCCTAAAACTCACACCGTTTTGGAGTGGGGCTGAAGCGAGCCAAGCCGTGCCGAGTGAGGCTGGGGGCGTGAGCAGACACTCCCCTGTGCACTGATTGGTGAGGAGGAGTGTCCTCACATGCCCACACACGCGAGCGCGCTGGGATCTGTAAACACCGCAAACCCGGAAGGAGAATAATTACGAATTACGAGAATTTCTGAAGCCTTATGCGCCTCGCCTCATCTATACGCTCTTGCCAGTATCTGTCTGCGTTGTCGGTGACAACAAGCCACAGCACCAAGACCAGCAACACTAACGACTCCATGTCCTCCATGTTTATTGTTTACTATTCGGGTCGTGAGACTACCGCTTAAAAGATCACTGATGTCACTGTTTGCGCTGCTTAACGACATCACGTGACGTCCACCCACTTTCGCTAACTCCACCCAATGTGTCCACCCACTTCCAGCCAGCACGGTTCAGCGCGGTTGTAGTCGAAATGCAACTCCAACAGCCCCGCTCAGCCCAACTCAGCACGGCACGGCTCAGCCCGACTCAGCCGCGTTGGTAGTGGAAGAGCGGCATTAGTAACTTTAAAAACGCACAATGGAATTCAACACGATATCACTTTAGATCCATGCATATATTTGAAATTTATGATATTGTATGTAATGCACACACATCTTGAAACATCGATAAAGGACATTTATTGTCAAACTCAAGAATTAATTCACAATAAAAAAAATTCAAAGTGACAGTTGGTCCATGTTCACGAAATTACAGGTTCAGTATCGTGTATGCCCTCCGTTTGCTTGCAACAAGGCGTTCACTCTTCGTGGCATAGACCTTAAGGGCCCCATACACGTTCAAAAAAGTCGTCAAAATTTTGTATCAAAATTTTGATACAAAGTTTGATCGTGTGTAGGGTGTTTTGATGTCAAAAATTTGATGTCAAAATTTTGAACCCAAATTTTGACATATCAAATCACTTTGGCTACGTTCACACTGCAGGCTGAAGTGACTCAAATCTGATCTTTTCGCCCATATGTGACCTGTATCCGATCTTTTATTGACAATATGAACGACACAGATCTGATTTTTTTCAAATCCGACCCAGGCCGTTTGGATATGTGGTCCTAATTCCGATTCCTATCCGCTCTTTTCATATGCGACTTCAGTCTGAACCGCCAGGTCGCATTCATCCGACTTACACGTCATCAACAAGCCACAAACGTCACTATTCTGCACTGAAGTAGGCGGCGGGTCTCTCAAAAAAAGTTACAACAACATGGTGCATGATCACGGGTGCAGATAGAGGGTGGGATGGGTGGGATTCGTCCCACCCAGATTTAAATTCACCTCGTTCGGTCCCCCCCACTTATAGGGAGAAAAAACCGTCTATGCTGTCTTTCTTTGCATAAGGCAAACCTCACGGAAAAATCAAAAGACTAATTACCATTCGGTTTATTGAGGTGCACAGCAGTGTATACATAGTTGCAACAACTCACATAAAACAAAGACTGATATTCGGTTGGTTGAGCTGCGCAGACTGCACAGGTTGCGAGCTCGAGCTTGGTTGCTATGGTTACTAACAACAAGTTTGACAGGCATATCGGGGTTGGGGTTGGTTTGCTGGCAGCTTTGTCCCCCCCAGTTTTTTGTCCCCCCCAGTTCAAAAAACGTATCTGCGCCCCTGCGCATGACATCAATGCGAGGGACGCTTCGGGCTGTGAAGGTTCTGAATCTTCTCAATGGAAGGACGCAGAGGTTAGGGAGCTGATTTCCATTTGGGGGGATGCAGCTATTCAAGCTAGATTGGATGGGTCATACCGCAACCGGGCGTTTTTACTTCCGTAAACACTGGCCATGCTCACTGCGTGTGACGTCGTCGTATCCTGCAGTGCGCATGTGGAACACTTTTAGGTCGCTTTTCGTTCATACTGAGGATCACATACAAGTCGCATATATTTGTTAATGTGAACGACCTCACAAAAAAATCGGATTTCACAAAAAAATCGGAATTGAGCATTAAGCCTTGCAGTGTGAACGTAGCGTTTTAATATTTTTTGAAGAGTCGTCAAATTATTGATGCATGTGTGGGGGGCTTAACTGAGCCGGATGACGAGTACCTCAACCAAGCCAAGACATGGGCACATGAATTGAAATATATGGATACCAGATAAGCGCTGTTTGCAAAGAAAGCCATAAACGACATACTGTTTGAAGGTCGATGTGGCGCGCTGCACAGAAATTCGGTGCAAATAAATTGCGAAACCTCCACTCCATCCAGTAGTCGTTGCAGTACCCCCCAGGGTTCACTTGGCAACTATCCATTTCAGCCTTCTTTCATGAGCAATTTCCAGGGCAGGCATTTCTCTCGACCGGAAACGGGTGGTGACCAAACCGAAATGTCGGAATTTTTCAGCAGTTTCGATCCCAATGCTTGACTTTCATGACCTACCAAGATGAGGCGTGTCAATATTGATATAATGTCAAGATTGTTCATGTACAGTATGCACATGATTTCGTGATCCTGTAATATCGAACTCAGATTGCCACAGACTGCGTATTTTCAATTTATTTTTATACTTAAAATACTATAAATATGTTCAGTTTATTTTTATGTTCATAAATTTGAAACATAATATGAATGAATGAATGTTTCTTGAATAAAAGTTTACTCACCTTTATTGTTTGTTGACGCTTCAGACAAAAGATGCTGGCCTCGCAAGTTTCAATAACTATCTTTCCAATTGCTTGCGGAGACGTTGCAGTCATGAATTTCAAGTCTTCAAAAGAATTTCCAGATGCCAGGTACCTCAGTGTGATGGACAAGCGTTCACTTGGTGGTATAGATGAACGCATCAGTGTCTTCTTTCAATATCAATGGCTTGACAAGGTCCAATAATTCATCGAAGGATGGGGCATCCGTCCTAAGGAAATTACGGAAGTCCTCTGGTTCTTTGAGACGAAGTTCTCTGAGGAGGTTGACGTGACCGTACGTTCGCCGTTTCCAAAACCAGTCTTTCGACCATTTCCGTCGATGCCGAGGCGGTTCATTGTCCAAAGCGAACACAAGTGCTACGGTCACCGCTGCGTCCATGTCGAAGTTTTTGACAATACTGAATTTTTGATAGAAAAAACATTGAATCGTGTGTGGACATTTTGATACAAAATTTTGACGACTTTTTTGAACGTGTATGGGGCCCTTTAGGAATCTGTCACGGAGGTGAGCTAGCCTGATGTGCTGATCCTGAACTGGCGTCGTGACTCGAGGCTGACCAGGGCGTGGACGATCCCTGGTGCTCCCTGTCTGTCCGTAACACCGACTCGAACGGGAAACGGTCGAATGATGAACACCGAAGCGCCGGGCGACCTCTGTCTGTGTACTTCCGGCACGCAACATCCCGATGGCCTGTTCACGTTGATTTTGGCTTAGGCGTGGCATCTTCAATAATGACAATTTTCCCATCATTTCGCCCAGGTATTTATAGGCAAGATTGTGTGTGTACAGCGTATGCAAAATTTGTTTGAAAATTACAGCCTGTCCATGACATTTACTACCCGAGTCATATTGTACGTTATTGAGTACAACTCCCTTAAATTCTGATTTGAGCACAGATTTGGAACTTATTCGGGCGGAACGAAGTTATTTTTCCATTGTGATACATTTCTTTTCTTCTTGAGATAAACTCAGCACGAATGGAGCACTTGCATGTGACGTCACAGCCGGTCCAGATTGTGACAGACGCCATCGTGTCGGTCAAACGCCATATTCCGCCTTCTGCTTCTACTTCTACCTTTTCTTCTGGAAAACCCTACTATATACAATTCTACTACAACGGCTGCGGCTACAAGCTCTCCCTACCTGTGCACGGTTTTTATGTTTATGTGTATTTTTGCGTGTTGTTCGTCTGTACCAGACTTCAGTATCCACTACAACCGTATGGACTTACTGGACATTGGTTTCCAGCAGAAAATGACGGTTTGTAGCGCATGCATGCACAACATTCCGGACGAGAAAAAAAAAAACATTCCGGGCGAGACCAGCGGGGTCTCCGTGGATTGTTATCGGAAGCAAAGCGAAGGAGGCGGCGCCGGGAGCAGAAGCGAGGCTACAGAGCCGGCCTGTTGACTAAACTCAGAAAACAGCTACTCAAACCTCCACTGCCAAGCCTCTACCTCTCCAACGCCAGATCCATGTAAACAAGACGGACGATTTGGAATTACCTTATTCTATTCTATAATCGGCTGGTCAGTGCTATACTCAATACTTAAGTGACTTACCCGTCCAATGAGGATTGTTATTTTCTTGTTTACAAGATGCCACATCTGAGTCGCTGACAAATCCTGAATTTCTGTAAAGATAACTGTGCAGAGATTTATAAGCACGCAGTGCTTCACCACTGAACAGCGAGGGAAAGTTAATGAGGTAATCATACACGTCCGGGTATTCCACTGGCAGTTCAAAATCCGGTTGTGAAAACTCCGTCCGGAAAGCCATAAGGGTCACTAATGTGTAGATCGTTTATTTTAGACATATATCTAGTTATCTGTTCATTAGAAAAATGAGCCGTGTAGTCCGTCGGTTGAAATTGATCCATTCTGTACACGAGTGCAGCAGTATTCAGCGGTGTTTTTGACCGACAAGATGGCGGTTGTGTACTTTCCGGTCACGTGACTGCAAGATCTCTATTCAGCAAGTTTTATCAATGTGCATTTTTAAAGTTACTTAGTGTAGTTCTTATAACAAGATCGTACTTCTTACATTTAGCCATTCGAGTCATTTTTATTTATTTCATTTTAAGGGTATTTCACTTAAATTCATGACAAAGTCTTAGCAGTAAAAACTGAATTTAAGATAAATATACTAATATTAGGATTGTTAAATTCTACAACGAAGCATCGCTAGCTTAAAAGATTCTCCTTTTGTGACCTGTAATTAGTAAAATACTCGAGATACGAGACCAGAGACTATCTTGAATCAAGTTGACGACACGTGTAGCATTGCAACAAGTTTATTTTTTTTCCCATTTCAACATTCAAACATTAAAACATCTCTTAAGATTCCACTTCCCCAGGACCTCAGGCACCAAAAAAAAAAAAAAAAAAAAAGTCTACGCATTTTGACTTACACTGCTTACACAACGCCAAAGCAACAGTGCATTTTGGGGGCACTGACTATTCATGTGTACGAGGGGCATGGATTAAAGTTTTCCGTCGTGTGACGGATTTCCGTCAGCTGAACTCTCCCAAGGCCAAATGTGAGGTCGGTGCTGATCCGAGGAGAATTAAAATGACGGGTGGTTGGGTAGAGATCGGGTTATAACGCTGATGTGTTGCAACACCATCAACTATCAGCAGGGTTTATTTAACATTTTTGTTTTTGAGCCATGCTTTGTGTCGTTCATTTCCTATGTTTGATCATGTTTAAACGTTCGCTGTCTATGGTGCGGCATTAAAAAAACATGCGCTGTCAAAATTGGCAAAATACATTCCCATGTGCTTGGCGTGCTCGTGTCTGACCATTTCTGTTTTGTATTAAATTAAATCTTGCCAAAATGACTTAGTTCAAACTTGGACATATAGAAATAGAGCATGTTAAAAAAAAACGAAAAAATAAACCCCGGAAAGCCCGCTCCTCTGCTTCAGCCAGACTTGAAGACCCGACGGTGCAATGCTTGCAGACTGTCAGAAGCAATTAGACCTAAATTTATAGCTAACAAATCAGCAGACGCCCCAACAATTATTATTTTCATTAGGCCAGTGTGTAAGGTATGTTAGAACCGTGCCTTATAGCCTACGTTATATCACAATTTAAAGGACGTTTGAGGAGTTGGAGGCTGCGAGCGCAATGATGTTCCGACATGCGCTAAACTTTATTCCCTGAAAATCATACACCAGCGTTCAATGCCCCAAACAGTCAAAATGTCTAGAAGACTACGGTTAAATAATAATCATAGCCTACTAAGTTAAATTACGTCAAAACATCTGTTTCTGGCCTATGGAATGATGGAGGAAAATGAGAACGAACGCAAAGTAGATAGCAGCCAACTTCACGCGGTCTTTTAGGGAACTTAACACTCGTGTTGGCCACAATATTTCTCTTAATAAAATCTTGAATTGTTTTTGAAGTCGTGTTCAACACAAAGTAAGGTCAAACCCCAATTTTAATGTAAGCGAAGATCCAAACTTTTTTCTATATTGACGTCGAGCATAGAGGAGCATGTCATTCTGCTTTTGGTTTTGGCAGCATGGATGCGCTTTACATGAAAGAAGGCACTGATGTGTCTGCCATCGATAAAGGTGTAAAAAACAAGTGGAGGTGGGCTTGGCTGTACGAAATAGGTGAAAACGGAAAGCCATTTAGTTCATGGTGCAAAAAACTAAACATTCCAGGCACTTGCATTTGTGTGGTTTGCCACAAAAAAAATTTATATACGGAAGCAATGGAAAGAAAGTGCAATAAATTGAATATATTAATCCATTAATTAATTGATAATAAAGTTATCAGTTCTAAGTTAACCATTCTCAGAATTTCATCGAAATCAACCCATACCCCCACCCCCCGTAAATTTTCAGTCAAATATTTTTTTTTTGCTTTAATCCATGACGAGGGGCAGTGATGGGAATAACGGCGTTAGAAATAAACGGCGTTACTTTTTTTAGTAACGAGTAATCTAACTAATTACTTTTTACATCGTTATAACGCCGTTCCCGTTACTTACAATAAAATACTATGTGTTACTTTATTAAAGCTGTTCTCATCTGGCACGCTGCTCGTTCAGCCTTTCTTTACTCTGCTTTCGTGTGGGGCGGGGAGACATGAGACAACGGCACAGTAAGCCAATCAGAGTAGATTTGGACAACATACGTAGGTAGGCCACGCCTACTGCACGACTGCACGCTCTTTCAATCGGAAGACACAGCGATGGCGAGCGGTCAGCCCAGCACTGCGCTTAAACACTGGAAATACAGCCAGTACTTTTCATTACTTGAAATAAAAGGCAAGAGTGTTTACGTGCAATGCACATTATGTCGAGGATCAAAGCGTTTGTCCTCGTCAGTGGCCAGTAATTAGTAACATAATTTTAATAACTACAAAAATATATTACATTTGATAGATGTCTTATCTCACATTGTCCCACAAAAATATTAATATAGTGTAGATAACGTTACTAATTGGTTCTGTTAAGTGTCCATTTCAGTCATTAAACACATTTAACATTCACTTTTATTATGATTACACTAATTGAATTAGATTTTTTTTTTGAGGGGGAGCAAAATGTAACGGAATAATTACTTTCCCTGGTAATTAGTTACTTTTATGACAAAGTAACTCCGTTACTAACTCAGTTACTTTTTGGGAAAAGTAACTAGTAACTATAATTACTTTTTGAAAGTAATGTGCTCAACACTGACGAGGGGTTTACGAGATCAGGCACAAAAAAACCCAAACAAACAAAACAACACTGAACTTAACTCACAGCATTCCAAAAAGACCTCACTAAAACGCCCTCCACTCACTCATAGCCTTTTTGAAGGCACTTGTCTGGTCTAGAGTCTGTACCATACAGCATCTAGAAGGATCTCAATCGTAAAGTTCATTTATTCCCAAAACAAGCATACTTTTTTTCTTGAAACAAGATGAACCGCATTTGACAAATGTCCAAAATGTACTTACTTGTTTAAAGGTCCCATGGCATGAAATGTTCACTTTCTGAGGTTTTTTAACGTTAAAATGAGTTCCTCTGACCTTCTTAAGTCACCCCAGTGGCTAGAAATTTCATAATGTGTAAACTAGTGCTGTCAAAAATGTCGCGTTATTAACGCGTTAACTTGACTCAATTTTAACGGCGATAATTTTTTTTATCGCGAGATTAACGCTCTGTGACATGATGATGTAGGTTTTTCATAAGCTTTTGAAACTGCCAGGAACTTGGAACAGAGACTTTGCTTAGAAAACCAACAGCTAGACTGTAATGCCACGCCCCGCACAGCCAGAGTCCTCTGCCCTCCCCCCCAAAGAACCAGCGCGGGCAGGGCGCGCTAGTAGAGATGGGATTTATGGCTCTTTGATGGGATCCGCATCTTTGTGATCCGTTCTTTGAAAAGAGCCGTTCAAAAGACTGGCTAATTTGGCTCTTTTGAAATATTTATTCAGTTTTAAGAAGACAGCGTCTAAAGAAGCCAGATCCCTCTGAACTGTAAACTCAATGCTATCCCAGAAATCCTTCCTGTAATATGCAAATTTGGCCGCCTCTGATTGGACAGCGCGACGCATCAACAGGCAGAAAGTGTAAAAGTACAAAATGTGTTAAGTGAGCTGAAACAGTAAAGATCAGATTCAATGCAATATTTATCAACGAACAACTTAATATAATAGTGTACTTTATATTATAATCAAGCATGTCAAGCCTACCGTCACTGTGTAACCTATCTCTCTGATTAGAGTTGTAGACTAACTCAAACAGTAGATCATTTCACTCATGGTTCTCTTGCTAGCCCCGCACCGGTGCTCGGCTTAGGTTTCACTTTGCAGTGGCTGTGTCAAGACGTGTTATGCTTTGCAATAAAAAAAAAAACATTGGTACAAAGCAAGCTCATTCACTTTTTTATGCTGATAAGAGAATTACAATGTTTTTTTATGTGACAAAAATGTGCGATTAAATTGCGATTAATCGCGAGTTAACTATGACTGTCGCTACATTAATCGCGATTAAATATTTTAATCGCTTGACAGCACTAGTGTAAACCAAACTATGCTCAACATTTGAGAATGGCGTGTCAAAACGGTGTGTTGATAAACTCTTCCCTTTACTACGTCAGCAAGGGAGATGATCCCCACGCCCCCCCCTCTGGATTCCCACCCACTCTATGAATTGCCCGCCCAGTTGTAGTGAGGAGACCATAGAGGACACAACAACATGGCATCACCTAAGCGAGCGAAACATGGAAATTGCGCTGTACATGGATGTGACAACACAGAAAGGAGTCTGTTTTTACTGCCGACGGGAGAGCCCCTGAAGACGCAGTGGCTTAATTTTATTTACTCCAATAATACGCCGTCGAGTCTACCTAAGACGGTGTATGTTTGTCGGAAGCATTTTCCTGAGGAATGTTTCCACAACTTGGGACAGTACAGGGCAGGTTTTGCACATCAACTGTCACTGAAGCCTGGGTCCGTACCAAGCATCCCTGCCGCATCAACCACAAACACCGAACAAGTAAGTGTATAACTGTTAAGTCGTTTTGCCGTGTTTTAAAATCGGTGCCACGTTAGCCTTGCAATGGCTACATTAGCTGTGCAGCTAACCGCTTCCTGCAGTTAGCCAGGTACTCTGCGCTACAAAACCAAAAAGCATGCAGCATGCTCTGTTATAATAGCCAATCAAAACAGTTTTTACAAAGACACCCACATTCTTTTTTTTAAGTCACTCGTTCATTTTATTTGTTTGTTTGTTCAGTAAAAACCCAAACATTTGTTGAATTTATTTTATTTCCTCGCGTCGCACCTTAATGACGTCAGTGCGCGGTATTTTTCCCTTCGCGGTTTGTTCCTTCTCTCTCGCCATAGTAAGACACCCACATCCGCTTGTTCTGACCCACTGGAGGTAGCGTCACAGTGCTGTTAGCCAATCAGAGGTAACACGTTTACATGTCATGAATATTAATGTAAGACCCGCCCCCACCCTCTACCCTTCCCCGCCTCCTGCTTCTCATTAGCAAAACGACGCACTGGGAAAAGCGCTGAAATGGGGCTTTCTTCCAGGAGGCTATATCTACGTGCCGAGGGTTCATTTCAAGAAAGGCTGCGGATATAACATCCGGAAACCTCCGCGAGCCCGTTTAAAGCATCAACAAACCACCATGCCATGGGTCCTTTAAAAAAAAAAACCCTTGTTTTATTTTCAAAGGTGCTCCAAATAAGACTTTTTCAAGACATTTTGTCTATACAAGATTTTCAAGATGGACTGTCTAAAAACTAGCCTTTCTAGCTAAATGAGGTTTTGCTTTTTGGGCAATTATGTCTTGTAATAAGGGTGGCTAGATGTTTTGACTTGAAAATAGACAAACTTCCTAAGATTTTTATTTTTTGCAGTGTACCGTGGTAACAGACACCAGCAATGGTAAGAACTCGCACACTAGTGGTTTAAAAAAAGTTGGATTTCTTGATTTTCTTGCAAATCATAGCCCCACACACACTAATACTACTACTATTAGTTCTAGTTACACGTGGCACTTTTTCTTTTCCAGTACAATCCCGATACTGAAACCTTGAGTATCAGCTGATATCAATACCCATCCGATATTTTGAATTAAAGTAACCGAGCCATGGCCTCAACTTGAAGCACGTTTATACTTTTTATAATGCACGCACTGATTAGCAGGGCTGTGAAAAATCCGCAGAATCCGATCGCGAAAACACCATTTTTGTAAATCGTATACTTTTGCAAAAAAAAAAAAAAGGTCAAGGGTGGAGTTACTCCGCTAATGGTTGAGGAGCGTAATCGCCGACGAGTGCATTGTTTCCTGGACGAGGAGGAAAATCTAACTCCAGGTGTGTCTGTATTTTACGACATCATGTGTATAAGTTCTATATACGACATTGTAGAGCGTTTTACGACGCGGCGCCGTTTCTTTCTTAGCATTTTCGGGTGACTCTTTTCAAACACGCGTTAATATACAGTAGCTTGCGATGAAGAAAGCCTTTTTCGGTGCGTCTGTGTCGCAGAGAGACGTTGTAAAGAGGGAGGATGGCGATAATGACGGCGTGAAAAAAGTAGACGAGGGAAACGGTATCGAGAATCCGTGGCTGGAATTTAAAGTCAGAAATGAATAGCTTTATAAACGCGTCTGAAAGATCAAGGGACCAGGCGAGGCGTGCTGCACGTCATACCATCAGGATGCAGAATACGGATCGGGAGGAAGAACATGCTCGGTCGATCATGTGCCGGGAAAGAAACGCACAGAACCGGTGAAATTAAAGTTGGCATATTCCAGATTAGCAGGTATTTACAGCGGGGCAAAAAAGTATTTAGTCAGCCACCAATTGTGCAAGTTCTCCCACTTAAAAAGATGAGAGGCCTGTAATTTTCATCATAGGTACACTTCAACTATGAGAGACAGAATGGGGGGAAAGAATCCAGGAAATCACATTGTAGGATTTTTAATGAATTAATTGGTAAATTCCTCGGTAAAATAAGTATTTGGTCACCTACAAACAAGCAAGATTTCTGGCTCTCACAGACCTGTAACAACTTCTTTAAGAGGCTCCTCTGTCCTCCATTCGTTACCTGTATTAATGGCACCTGTTTGAACTCGTTATCAGTATAAAAGACACCTGTCCACAACCTCAAACAGTCACACTCCAAACTCCACTATGGCCAAGACCAAAGAGCTGTCAAAGGACACCAGAAACAAAATTATAGACCTGCACCAGGCTGGGAAGACTGAATCTGCAATAGGTAAGCAGCTTGGTGTGAAGAAATCAACTGTGGGAGCAATTATTAGAAAATGGAAGGACATACAAGACCACTGATAATCTCCCTCGATCTGGGGCTCCACGCAAGCTCTCACCCTGTGGGGTCAAAATGATCACAAGAACGGTGAGCAAAAATCCCAGAACCACACGGGGGGACCTAGTGAATGACCTGCAGAGAGCTGGGACCAAAGTAACAAAGGCTACCATCAGTAACACACTACGCCGCCAGGGACTCAAATCCTGCAGTGCCAGACGTGTCCCCCTGCTTCAGCCAGTACATGTCCAGGCCCGTCTGAAGTTTGCTAGAGAGCATTTGGATGATCCAGAAGAGGATTGGGAGAATGTCATATGGTCAGATGAAACCAAAATAGAACTTTTTGGTAAAAACTCAACTTGTCGTGTTTGGAGGAGAAAGAATGCTGAGTTGCATCCAAAGAACACCATACCTACTGTGAAGCATGGGGGTGGAAACATCATGCTTTGGGGCTGTTTTTCTGCAAAGGGACCAGGACGACTGATACGTGTAAAGGAAAGAATGAACGGGACCATGTATCGTGAGATTTTGAGTGAAAACCTCCTTCCATCAGCAAGGGCATTGAAGATGAAACGTGGCTGGGTCTTTCAGCATGACAATGATCCCAAACACACCGCCCGGGCAACGAAGGAGTGGCTTCGTAAGAAGCATTTCAAGGTCCTGGAGTGGCCTGGCCAGTCTCCAGATCTCAACCCCATAGAAAATCTTTGGAGGGAGTTGAAAGTCCATGTTGCCCAGCGACAGCCCCAACACATCACTGCTCTAGAGGAGATCTGCATGGAGGAATGGGCCAAAATACCAGCAACAGTGTGTGAAAACCTTGTGAAGACTTACAGAAAACGTTTGACCTCTGTCATTGCCAACAAAGGGTATATAACAAAGTATTGAGATGAACTTTTGTTATTGACCAAATACTTATTTTCCACCATAATTTGCAAATAAATTATTTAAAAATCAGACAGACAATGTGATTTTCTGAATTTTTTTTCTTCTCATTCTGTCTCTCATAGTTGAAGTGTACCTATGATGAAAATTACAGGCCTCTCTCATCTTTTTAAGTGGGAGAACTTGCACAATTGGTGACTGACTAAATACTTTTTTGCCCCACTGTATGCTGTATCTTTTCATATTTGTCTGTTGATCATGTGTGCTAGTTTATACTAAATGCTTATTAGCGTTGTAACTTGTTTTCCATTTGCCACACTGATCGTCGTGGAAATGCATTTAGCATGATAGCCTTGGCATGATCTCACATATACACATACAGTGGTGCTTGAAAGTTTGTGAACCCTTTAGAATTGTCTATATTTCTGCATAAATATGACCCTAAAACATCATTGGATTTTCACACAAGTCCTAAAAGCAGATAAAGAGAACCCAGTTCAACAAATGAGACGAAAAATTATTCTACTTGATCATTTATTTATTGAGGGAAACGATCCAGTATAACACGGTATATGAGCTGATAGCCTAGTAGTAGAGCCAATCAGAGCGCGCGATTGCTCATATCCAGTGAATGTAGATAGAATAACAGTGATTTATCTCATTAGAATGGCACCTGTCAGAGGGTGTGACTTATATTCCGCAGCAAGAGAACCGTCAGTTCTCGAAGCCGATGTGTTGGAAGCAGGAAAAATGGGCGAGCGTAAGTGAGCGACTTTGACAAGGGCCAACTCGTGATGGTGAGATGACGGGGTCGGAGCATCTCCTAAATGGCACATCTCGTGGGGTGTTCCTGGTATGCAGTGGTTAGTACCTAGCAAAAGTGCTCCAAGGATCCCAAGGAAAACCGGAGAACCGGCGACAGGGTCATGGGTGTCGAAGGCTCCCATAGCCCATATGGTCCAATCCCACAGAAGAGCTCCTGTAGCACGAACTGCTAAAAAAGTTAACGCTGGCTAAAACAGAAAGGTGTCGGGAAGAAGAGCAGTAGTGCATGTGATGGGTGGGACTTGTCCTGCACTACAAGTGGCACAGCAGACCGTGTGCTTCTTCTAGAACTTTACCACAAGGTTGAACATTTTCAGTTCCATTTAAGTTCATTCAGTTTTATTTGTGTAGAGCTTTTAACAATTATTCGCTGAAGGGGAAGGGAATATCGGTGGAGAATAACTGAGACAAAGTCAAGCCCACAGAGCCTGAGGCAGATACAGTGCTCAGCGTAAATGAGTCCATCCCCTTTGAAAAGTAACATTTTAAACAATATCTCAATGAACACACTTAGATTACACATTTTTCAGTTTTACTCAAATTAGGGTGGTGCAAAAATGAGTGCACCCCACAACAAAAACTACTACATCTAGTACTTTGTATGACCTCCATGATTTTTAATGACAGCACCAAGTCTTCTAGGCATGGAATGAACAAGTTGGCGACATTTTGCAACATCAATCTTTTTCCATTCTTCAACAACGACCTCTTTTAGTGACTGGATGCTGGATGGAGAGCGATGCTCAACTCGTCTCTTCAGAATTCCTCACAGAAAATAATTTCTTTCCACCACAAAGGTGAAGGCTACAAGAAGATCAGCAAAGCTTTACTCATCAGTCAGAATACTGTAGCAAAAGTGGTACAAAAATTTAAGAAAGCTGGAACTGCAACCATCTCACAGAGACGTCCAGGTCGTCCACGGAAGTTAACACCTCGACAGGAGCGTCTTCTGATGAGAAGGGTTGAAGAAAATCGGCATGCAAGTTCACTGCAGTTATCTAAAGAAGTAGAAAGCCAAACTGGGGTGACTATTTCCCGTGACACAATACGGCGTACGCTGCAGAGGAATGGCATGCATGGATGCCGTCCACGAAAGAAGCCTCTCCTAAAGCCCAGGCACAAAAAAGCCCGCCTAGAGTTTGCCAGGGCCCATGCTGACAAAGATGAAGACTACTGGGACTCTATACTCTGGAGTGATGAGACCAAGATCAATGTTTTTGGAACTGATGGCTTCAAAACTGTATGGCGTCACAAAGGTGAGGAATACAAAGAAAACTGCCTGGTGCCTACAGTGAAACATGGTGGTGGCAGTGTCCTTATGTGGGGCTGCATGAGTGCTGCTGGTGTCGGGGAGCTGCATTTCATTGATGGCGTCATGAATTCACAGACGTATTGCTCTATACTGAAAGAGAAGACGCTACCATCACTCCGTGCCCTTGGTCGTCGTGCACTTTTCCAACATGACTAAACACACATCTAAGGCCACTGTTGGATTTCTGAAGAAGAACAGGGTGAAAGTGATTCAGTGGCCAAGTACGTCTCCTGATCTGAACCCAATCGAACACCTATGGGGAATTCTGAAGAGACGAGTTGAGCATCACTCTCCATCCAGCATCCAGTCACTAAAAGAGGTCGTTGTTGAAGAATGGAAAAAGATTGATGTTGCAAAATGTCTCCAACTTGTTCATTCCATGCCTAGAAGACTTGGTGCTGTCATTAAAAATCATGGAGGCCATACAAAGTACTAGATGGAGTAGTTTTTGTTGTGGGGTGTACTCATTTTTGCACCACCCTAATTTGAGTAAAACTGAAAAATGTGTAATCTAAGTTATATTATTAACCTTACTTTCATGTTATAAGTTAAACAGATGTTATATTAAACTTGTCAACATTTTGGAAATTGTTTAAAATGTTACTTTTCAAGGGGGGGTGCACTCATTTACGCTGAGCACTGTAATTGATTTAGTATCAATACATAAGTGATTTTTTTTTAAAGAATTTATTTCAAACTTCAAAAGCGGCAGGCGGATGTAAGGACGGCGCAGCGCAGACCTCTCGCTTATCTACGCCGAGTCATATAAAATCCTTTTGTTTTAAATCCCAATCCCACCTTAGCTTTGAATAGTTTTAGACCAAACTTCGTAGCGTCTTTAGTCTTTTCTGTCATCACCTCTGTATTTATACTGTACATCATTATGCAGCAGCTTTACAGGAGTTTGTGTTTGATGTAGGTTTCGATCTCATCCCTCACGAGCAAGTCCGAGGTGGCCAAGGCGAGGAAAAACTCTCCAAGACGCCACCAAGAGTACCCCTTTTCCACCAAATCAGTTCCAGGGCTGGTTCGGGGCCAGTGGTGGTGCTGGTTCACAACTCGTTCAACTTGCGAGCCAGCTGAGAACCAGTTTGCTTTTCTATAGCTCGTGGTGCTAAGGGAAGCCACGTCAGTTACATCGCTGTATACGTCAGTTACGTCGCTACGTTTGCATAAACCTTGGCGCAAATATCGAAGCAAAAACAACACGGAAGAAGAAGCAGCAACAACAATAATAATAATGGATGACTTCGCGTTTGTACAGCTGCTGCTTCTCGTCGCTTAAAAATGGCGATCTTTCGCGGTCTTGTTATTGTTGTTGGTCTTAACAACTCCGCCCCCCCCGCTGACGTAAGCGGTTCTTTCCTCTGGCCCAGCAGAGAGTTGGTGCTAGCCTGGAACCGGTTTTTCTGGCCCCAGAGCCAGTTCTTTGTCAGTGGAAACAGAAAACCCGGTTCCAAACTAAGCACTGGCCCCGAACCAGCCCTGGAACTGCTTTGGAGCAATTCCAGCGTTATGGACGTGACACTTGAACTCAAAATGCCAACAAATGACCCAGTGCATGTTTTATTGTCTCCCAGTATTTAAACAGGTGTTGCATATTTTAAGGCTGTACCATACTGGAGAAGTGATAGAACAAGAACAATTCCCATAGTACATCTAGGGCATGCCAGAAAATGCCAATAAAAGATGCGTTATGGATGTGACAGAAAAAGTATCACTTTTTTCTTGGGTGACTGTACATTTTTATCAAACTCTGTGAAATTGTAAACCTAATGTCGAAATGGAGATATCCATTGGATAGAGGGGTCCAAGGTGAATATTAAAAAATCTTTGTTTAAAATATTTTGTATTTCATGCAGAGTTTCGGAAGGAAAAGTCAGCGTTATGGATGTGACGAAATTCCGTTATGGATGTGACGCGTCTGAAATAGACATGGCGTATGTTTAGAAAATCAGCAATTTAACCACCACAACCCTTTGAAAAACTCTCTAAATATCAGCTAAAACTATCAAAGTTCTTAAATAATATTTAGGATGGCTATTGTTTTGTGGATTTTAGCATACATTTCTGTGGCTTGTGGCAATAATATAGAATTGTACATGATCAAAGTTGATTTTAGCTTGGGGGTTTACATTATAAGAAAGAAAGAAAGACTGACAGTGACATATTAGGTTGGTTACAAATTGGTTCAACTTATTCACATCTGTAAAATACAGGCCTAGGTGATATCTCTGGGAGTGGTTTTGATGTATTACATGTTGCTTTATTTTTGCATGGTGAGGTTGACATTTACATGGAATTGCCCTTTGGTGGAAAAGGGGCAGAAGAAACCTCGACTCCAAAGGGAACCCTCAGGATGACGCCGCATAGTGCGATTTTATAAAATCGTTTTAAATCCCTTCAAATTAAAAAGGCAGACCTTTTTTTTTCAAAATTAAATTCATTTCTGTACTAATTTAAGCGTTCTTCAAAGCGAGTGGAGACAAATTAAACCCAGTCCCATGCTGCGGTAAATCTTATTATTTTTTTTTCCCAGCGATTGTCAGAGCTGTCGCACAGAGCAGCGTCGCCTGATGATGAATTATATTATGATAAATTAGGTTTGATCAGTGTGAACGTCTCCCGCTTTCCCATCAGCAGTGGCGGTTCATTAAAGTGTCTCCGCAGGACGTCAAATAAAAGCTAACGATCCGATTAATCCTCCCAACTTTGAGCCATCGAGCTTCCTGAACGGCATTAAACAGCAGAAGCATCCGTATAATGCGGCGTTGTTTTGTTTGTTTTCTCTGATCTTCATGCAGATAACTGCCCCATGATCCACATCCCGGGTCACACCTTCCCTGTGAAAGAGTACCTGCTGGAGGACGTGGTCGAGATGCTCAGGTGAGTTCAGCTTTAAAGCGCCGATTGTTTCTCCTGTGGAACGTGTAAGGACTGAAACACTTGTGGGTGTGCTGCCGGGGGGGAATAATCAGCGACGAGGCGGTGTGATGGAGTAAAGAACACGTCATGCTTTATATTTGCTTATTTGTACAAGCACACACTTACTTACTAAACCCTTTTTTTTTCTGTCTCAGTTCTGCTTCCCTGGTGGAAAAACCTCACAGGATCTTTAAGGATCCATGAGGATCGCCAAAGAACTGCCAAAGATCCTTAAAGATAACGTTCTTTTATCGGCTCCTTCAAGGATCTTGATATGCAAAATCATTTGTAAAGATCCTCACAGATTTGACAAAGCTCTTTTAAGGATCCTCATAACGATGCCCGCAAGATCCTCAAGGATCTTTCAAAGATCTTAAGGCCCGGTCCCACTGCACTTACGGATGCAAAGAGGATGTAAAAAAATTTTTCCATCCGTTGGAAAACGCTATGCATCCGTTGTGTACTCATTGCATACGTGCTTCATACGCTCTATCCATCGAGCATCCGTCCACTGTGATTTCATCCGCGCAAAAAGTTTTGAGCTGCACAAAACTTTTAGAACGGATGAACTTTCCGCCGTGTACGATGTAAATCCGCGACATATACGAGCAACAAACGTTCTATGTCCGTTATCATCCGTTAAACGTCTGCTGTATCCTCTGGGCATCCTCGCAACTCACATCCGCTGCAGCTGAAAACGGAAAGAGGGAGGAAAGATAAGGTACATGAAACGTCTATTCATCGTTAGTAGCACGGAAATAGAAAGGATGTAAGCGTATGCATCTCGTATATAAAGTATTAAAAACGGACAAAGCGTTTATATTTAGGATGTCTGGAGTATGTCTAGAGTATGTAGAAGGACACCTAGCGGACAATCGGTCTGCATCCGATATACATCTGCGCAACATCCCCTTTGTTTCCGTTAGGCGTACGTGATGCATCCCCTTCATCCGCTATGCATCCGCTCTTTCTGCTATGCGTCCGCTTCTCAGTTATCACCGGTAACCCCTTCGGAGCGGTCATCCACTTCCATCCGCTAGGCTTCCTATGAACATGCGTTTAACATCCCCGCTATATACTACCCACGTCCGTTCTTTTCCGTTCTGTTTTCGCAAATTTTCGCCAATTTTGTCCATTTCTGGAGCGGATGAAAACGGATAGAGCCACCTCCGAAATTTTGCTCTTCCGCTGTGTCCTTTTCGCATACGTTTTGTGTCCATCGGCCAGTGGGACCGGGCCTTTAGAAGGATCCTTCTAAGGATCTTGTTAAGATCTTTGAGGATGTGATCAGGCTCTTTTGTCAAAATCTTTGCAAGATCTTTGCAAAGCTCCTCAAACTAGGTTTAACAAGGATCCATCAAAGATCTTAAAAGGATCCTTTTCAGGATCTTATAAAGAGTTTAACTGGCATCCTCAAGGATTTAATCAGGATTTGTCAAGGTTTCTACGAAATCTTTGTTAGGATCCTGAAAGATCCTCGAGGATCTTAAAAAATGTTTTCTTTTTAAATAGATTGAAACTTGCATAATTATGATTCATAAGAATTGGATTAAGCTACACCACGGAATCCTGAATAGCCAACATCTCAAAGGATCTTTGAAAGAATCTTTCATGATTTTTCAAGGTTTCAGAGATCTTGAAAGGATCTTAAGGATTTCATTAAGTTCTTTTCAGGATATTTTCAAGATCCTCACAAGACCTTTCCATGCATCTCAAGATCAAGAAAGCAGTGGAAATCAAGTCTATGGTACATGGATCTTACAAAATACAGCGGAACCTCTCTGAAGTGAACATCTGGACGCAGTAATGCTGTCCATAACTGGAGCCGTTTGCTTTTGGGGACGTGTTCTCGTGAGCGGCGGCCTAAAAGTGCAAAGTTGGCCTCTCACAGGAACTAGCAAACAACAAGATGTGTATAAATGCAGAACAAACTCTGAAATATCCCTGGTGAAAATCTTTCAAGGATCTTCAAGGATCTGTAAAGTTCTTTGTCAGGGTCTTTGAGGATCCTGTTGAGGTTCTCAAAGATCTTCAAGGATCTTTAAAATTCTTGGCAAGATCTTCAAGAATCTACAAAGATCTTTTAATGTCTTGCCAAGATCTTTGAGGATCTTCAATTTTTTTTTTTCCAAGACCTTCAAGGATCTTTAATATTCTTGCCAGGATCTTCGCGGATCTACAAAGATCTTTTAACGTCTTGCCAGGATCTTCAGTTTTCTTGCCAAGATCTTCAAGGATCTACAAGAATCTTCAGAGTTCTTTTCAAGGTTTTCAAGGATCTTTAGAATTCTTGTCAAGATCTTCAAGGGTTTTTTGAAAGAGATTTTTTTTTTTTTTTGAAAGAGTTTTTTGAAAGGGTTTTCCTCAGAATAGCCTCAAGCCATCAGAAACTTGGACACAGTTGGGTGTTCAAACAAGACGGTGATCTCCAGCACATCAGAGCTGGTTGAGGAGGATTAAGCAGACTAACATTACACTTGAAACAAGTCCTGATCTGAACCTGTTGAAAATATGTGGACTGTGTTTAAAAGTCCGGTCCGTGCCAGGGGAAACCCAATTATACCGAGAAGAGTGGACAAATATCCAACCAGAATTCTGCCAGAAGCTTGTTGATTGATTGCGAACAAAAGCATCTGGTCACCAGAAGGTGAAACTCGCTAAGAGACGCTTAACCAAATATGTATAAGGTGTGCTGTATGTAAATATCTGACCCTGTGTTGTTTTCAGAAAACCCAAATTAAGACCTGGGCACTGAATTAATGTTGTTGCGGTTCGAGGTGTGTGAGAGAGTTTATGTCGTGTGGGAATGAGGTGCGGGTGTGTGTTTAATGACCACGTGTTTGTGTGTTTCGATCCGGTTCTCAGGTTCCGGCCGCAGCAGCAGCAGGATCGTCGTCCTCGCTTCAGGAGAGGCTTCATGAACGGCCAGAACGTGCGGCCTGAGAAACAGGAGAAAGAAGCGGAGTACAAGGAGAGCTGGCCGTGTTTCGCTCGCACACTCAAAGACAGGTGCAACTCTCTCTCTCTCTCTCTCTCTCTCACTCACACTCTGTTTCCCTCTCCGTGTGTCTCTGTCTGTCTCTCTCTCTCTCTCTCTCTCTCTCTGTCTCTGTGTGTGTCTCACTGTCTCTCTTGCACACTCTCTGTCTCGTGTGTGCGGTCTCTCTCTGTGTCTTTTGTGCTTGTTGTGTCTCTCTCTCTCTCTCTCTCTCTCTCTCTCTCTCTCTCTCTCTCTCTGTGTGTCTTGCTGTCTCTCTGTCTGTCTTGCGCTCTCACCCCCCCACCCCCTCTCTCTCAGCCCCATCTCTCTCTCTCTCTCTCTCTCTCGCTGTCTCTCTCTGTCTTGCATTCTCACCCCCCACCCCCTCTCTCTCTGTCCCCCTCTCTCTCTCAGCCCCATCTCTCTCCCTCTCTCTCTCGGTCTTGCTGTCTCTCTGTCTGTCTTGCATTCTCACCCCCCACCCCCTCTCCTCTCTCTGCCCCATCTCTCTCTCTCTCTCTCTCTCTCTCTCTCTCTCTCTCTCTCTCTCTCTCAGCCCCATCTCTCTCTGTCTTGCTGTCTCTCTGTCTGTCTTGCATTCTCACCCCCCATCCCCTCTCCTCTCTCTCTCTCTCTCTCTCTCAGCCCCATCTCTCTTTCTCTCTCAGCCCCATCTCTTTCTCTCTCTCTCTCTGTCTTGCTGTCTCTCTGTCTGTCTTGCATTCTCACCCCCCACCCCCTCTCCTCTCCCTGCCCCATCTCTCTCCCTCTCTCTCTCTCTCTCTCTCTCAGCCCCATCTCTCTGTCTTGCTGTCTCTCTGTCTGTCTTGCATTCTCACCCCCCATCCCCTCTCCTCTCTCTCTCTCTCTCTCTCTCTCAGCCCCATCTCTCTTTCTCTCTCAGCCCCATCTCTCTCTCTCTCTCTCTCAGCCCCATCTCTCTCTCTAAGCCCCATCTCTCTCTCTAAGCCCCATCTCTCTCTCTCTCTCTCTCTCTCTCTCTCAGCCCCATCTCTCTCTCTAAGCCCCATCTCTCTCTCTAAGCCCCATCTCTCTCTCTCTCTCTCTCTCTCTCTCTCTCTCTCTCTAAGCCCCATCTCTCTCTCTAAGCCCCATCTCTCTCTCTAAGCCCCATCTCTCTCTCTCTCTCTCTCTCTCTCTCTCTCTCTCAGCCCCATCTCTCTCTCTCTAAGCCCCATCTCTCTCTCTCAGCCCCATCTCTCTCTCTCCCTCTCCCCCCTCCCCCCGTAGTTTGATATGTAAGGTATGATGGTGTTTGTGTATGAGCTGATGAATATTCTGTGGACGTTCAGAGTTGATGAACTGATGTACACGTGTAAGAAGCTGTGACTCTGCTCCAGCTCCAGAGTTCAGAATCCCTCCAGCTGTGTGTATTTTAGCTGAAACTGTTGCACTCTGTCACACTGTGATCTGTTCGATCGTGAGCTGCACGGCAGCAGCGACCCCGGTTCCGCAGAGCCCCGGAGAGGTGGTGCTGTGTGACAGGTGCAGGTAGCGTGTGATCAGTGGATGATGTGCGACAGGATGACGGTGTGAAATGGCGACGCTGCCGTCTGACACGCCGCCTCTGGTCTCGCCTCTGTGCCGCTGTCTGATTGGCAGGTTCTCCGACAGCACCGTCGACGCCCTGGAGGTGATGGACGACGACGACAAGATCAACCTGGAGCTGATCGTAGCACTCATCCGCCACATCGTGCTCAACGAAGATGTGAGTGTGTGTGTGAGTGAGAGAGAGAGATGGATTTGGCCAGCACTGAGGCAGATGGTACAGCTTTAAGCTCTCATAAAGCACAAACATTGGCATGAGATGGTATTAATCAGCCTGTTCAACAGATGCTCCATCATTTCTTCTGCTCCTCCTTCTGCTTTTGCTCCTCTCCCTGCTCCTTCTGCTCCTCCTTCTGCTTTTGCTCCTTCTGCTTCTTCTTCTTCTTCGGCTCCTTCTTCTTCTGCTCCTTCTTCTGCTTCTTCTTCTTCGGCTTCTTCTGCTCCTTCTTCTGCTCCTCCTTCTGCTCCTCCTTCTGCTTTTGCTCCTTCTCCTTCTGCTTCTTCTTCGGCTCCTGCTTCTTCTTCTCCTTCTGCTCCTTCTTCTGCTCCTCCTTCTGCTTTTGCTCCTTCTGCTTCTTCTTCTTCGGCTCCTTCTGCTCCTCCTTCTTCTGCTCCTTCTTCGGCTTCTCCTCCTTCTGCTGCTTCTTCTTTTCTTATTGTTCTGCTCCTCCTTCTTCTTTGGCTCCTTCTGCTCCATCTTCCCTTCTTATTCGTCTTCTGCTGATGCTTCTTGTTCTTCTGCTCCTTCTTCAGCTCCTTTGGCTGCTCCTTCTTCAGCTCCTGCTGCTTCTTCTGCTGTGTCGTCTTCTTCTTCAGCTCCTTCTGCTCCTCCTTCTCTTCTTATTTGTCTTCGGCTGATGCTTCGTGTTCTTCTGCTCCTTCTTTGACTCCTGCTCCTTCTTCTGCTTCTTCTTCTTCGGCTTCTGCTCCTCCTTCTTCTTCTTTGGCTCCTTCTGCTCCTTCTTCTTCTCTTCTTATTCATCTGCCGATGCTTCTTGTTCTTCTGCTTCTGCTCCTTCTTCTGTTGCTCCTTTATCTTCTGCTGCTCATGCTGCCTCTTCTTCTGCTGCTTCTCCTCTCATTTTGTCTTCTCTGAATAAACCCCTCTCTTCATTTCTTCTTCTCCTCTTCTCTTGTGTCCGTGTCTCCTCTCCTCTCCGGAGTAGTGTGTGATGAGTGGTGATTTCCCACACTTCCTGTGGTCCCCAGCACTTTTAATGATGTTCACGATTGCTTCGTGTTCTTGAACACCTCTAAACTCTCCGTTAACAGAACCGTAATGAAGCCCAATCAGAAGAGCTTCTGCTTTTATAAATGAAATGTGTGACTTGAGAGACGCTCTGAGACACTTGGGGTGTGCGCGCGCGTGTATGAGCCATAGCTATAAAACTAATTTACTGTTGGTAATTCAGTGTGTGACTCGGTGTAATTGAGGCTGCAGGCGTTCCGTGGACTCGTATTTCCCGACTGTGATCTCCACCCGGCGTCTCGAGTCCGTTTTTAAACCTCTTCCTAATTACACAGAGAGTCCCAGCGTTGCCTGATAAGAATCCTGCTCTTGCGCGTGGAAGTGATGAAGCAAGCTTGTAATTAAAACCCAAACACCCGTGCGCTGCGTTGTGCAGCGTGACAGCGATATCGGATCGTTGCATGCTGTGAAATGCAGAAGAACAAAGAGTGAGGATTGAAGCTTAAACGGTGAAATGATGGTGAGGAAGAAAAGGCGTGAAGAGACGCAGCAGTTTGCTTCGGATCACTGGAGTCTCACTCAGACTGCTAATGACTGGACGTGGCCCAGGGCTGGCGCGGAAGCTCTGTCACACAGACGAGCTGATTTACAGGCGGAAGGTGGAAATGGAAGCTTAAAAGGAACATAATGGTAAAAAAAAGATGACACTTTCAACGTCCGATGAGAAATGTGATGTCAAGCGGGAGCAGTTTGTCTGATCTAATAGTGTGTATTAAAGCACTCGACTGAATATGTATTATTTCTGTATGCTCACCTCTGTTCGTACTCGGACTGCTTTGTTCACTTACAAATCTTCAGATTTTGGTGATACGAGTCCGTCAACATTCACCAACCAATAGAATGTAAGGTGCGTCTGCACCCGCTAAACTGGCCACTCCCATTAGTGGTGTTTTTTTTTTTTTTTTAAGGGCCTGAGCTGCACCGAGGTGCAAGGCCCTATTACAACCCCGATTCCAAAAAAGTTGGGACAAAGTACAGATTGTAAATAAAAACGGAATGCAATGATGTGGAAGTTTCAAAATTCCATATTTTATTCAGAATAGAACATAGATGACATATCAAATGTTTAAACTGAGAAAATGTATCATTTAAAGAGAAAAATTAGGTGATTTTTAAATTTCATGACAAATTTTCATCCCCTTTTCTCTTTACAACAGTCTGTAAACGTCTGGGGACTGAGGAGACAAGTTGCTCAAGTTTAGGGATAGGAATGTTAACCCATTCTTGTCTAATGTAGGATTCTAGTTGCTCAGCTGTCTTAGGTCTTTTTTGTCGTATCTTCCGTTTTATGATGCGCCAAATGTTTTCTATGGGTGAAAGATCTGGACTGCAGGCTGGCCAGTTCAGTACCCGGACCCTTCTTCTACGCAGTCATGATGCTGTAATTGATGCAGTATGTGGTTTGGCATTGTCATGTTGGAAAATGCAAGGTCTTCCCTGAAAGAGACGTCGTCTGGATGGGAGCATATGTTGCTCTAGAACCTGGATATACCTTTCAGCATTGATGGTGTCTTTCCAGATGTGTAAGCTGCCCATGCCACACGCACTAATGCAACTCCATACCATCAGAGATGCAGGCTTCTGAACTGAGCGCTGATAACAACTTGGGTCGTCCTTCTCCTCTTTAGTCCGAATGACACGGCGTCCCTGATTTCCATAAAGAACTTCAAATTTTGATTCGTCTGACCACAGAACAGTTTTCCACTTTGCCACAGTCCATTTTAAATGAGCCTTGGCCCAGAGAAGACGTCTGTCTGCGCTTCTGGATCGTGTTTAGATACGGCTGCTTCTTTGAACTATAGAGTTTTAGCTGGCAACGGCGGCTGGCACGGTGAATTGTGTTCACAGACAATGTTCTCTGGAAATATTCCTGAGTCCATTTTGTGATTTCCAATACAGAAGCATGCCTGTATGTGATGCAGTGCCGTCTAAGGGCCGAAGATCACGGGCACCCAGTATGGTTTTCCGGCCTTGACCCTTACGCACAGAGATTCTTCCAGATTCTCTGAATCTTTTGATGATATTATGCACTGTAGATGATGATATGTTCAAACTCTTTGCAATTTTACACTGTCGAACTCCTTTCTGATATTGCGCCACTATTTGTCGGTGCAGAATTAGGGGGATTGGTGATCCTCTTCCCATCTTTACTTCTGAGAGCCGCTGCCACTCCAAGATGCTCTTTTTATACCCAGTCATGTTAATGACCTATTGCCAATTGACCTAATGAGTTGCAATTTGGTCCTCCAGCTGTTCCTTTTTTGTACCTTTAACTTTTCCAGCCTCTTATTGCCCCTGTCCCAACTTTTTTGAGATGTGTTGCTGTCATGAAATTTCAAATGAGCCAATATTTGGCATGAAATTTCAAAATGTCTCACTTTCGACATTTGATATGTTGTCTATGTTCTATTGTGAATACAATATCAGTTTTTGAGATTTGTAAATTATTGCATTCCGTTTTTATTTACAATTTGTACTTTGTCCCAACTTTTTTGGAATCGGGGTTGTATTTTCCTAAAGATTCTTTTTTTTTTTTTTTTTTTTTACCTCAACATGAAGCCGTTTTTAAGGGGAAAACCAGTGTTGTAGTCGAGTCACTAAACTTCGAGCTCGAGTCCCCAGTGTTCAAGTCCGAGTCGTTTAAAAAAAAAATTTCGAGTCCGAGTCCAAGACTCCATCCGCACCATTTGACGGAGGCTGTTTCAGCGCCGTTAACATGAGTTTGTTCCTGAACATGGCGTATGAACAGGTGAACGTGCTTCTCTTCATCAGGGAGCATGAAGTATTCTGTCAGAAATGGTTGGGAGACGGATGTACACTACCGTTCAAAAGTTTGGGGTCACTTTGAAATGTCCTTATTTTTGAAAGAAAAGCACTGTTCTTTTCAATGAAGATCACTTTAAACTAATCAGAAATCCACTCTATACATTGCTAATGTGGTAAATGACTATTCTAGCTGCAAATGTCTGGTTTTTGGTGCAATATCTCCATAGGTGTATAGAGGCCCATTTCCAGCAACTCTCACTCCAGTGTTCTAATGGTACAATGTGTTTGCTCATTGCCTCAGAAGGCTAATGGATGATTAGAAAACCCTTGTACAATCATGTTAGCACAGCTGAAAACAGTTGAGCTCTTTAGAGAAGCTATAAAACTGACCTTCCTTTGAGCAGATTGAGTTTCTGGAGCATCACATTTGTGGGGTCGATTAAATGCTCAAAATGGCCAGAAAAATGTCTTGACTATATTTTCTATTCATTTTACAACTTATGGTGGTAAATAAAAGTGTGACTTTTCATGGAAAACACAAAATTGTCTGGGTGACCCCAAACTTTTGAACGGTAGTGTAAGTGCAGAAGGTGAGTTTATTAATACCAGGCAAACAATTCAGAACGACAGGTCGAGCGAGGCACAAACAGGCTATCGTAGACTCGGCAGAATCACAAACAGGAAATCGGGGATCAGGAAACCAAACAAGGAAGTAAGGCTCGGTAATGTTTCAGCAAGGCAACTCAATACTTCGCAAAGTAAGCGTGTTTTTACACAGGCCTTAATCCTGTGCAGCGCGTGCAAGAGTCCACTTGGTGCACACGCTGTCCGGAGCGCACCCGAGAGTCTATCTGATGCACGCACCAAGGTGCACAGGTGTGACACACTTGCATGAAATTAGTACAAACGTTAATGTAGATATACAGTGGTGCTTGAAAGTTTGTGAACCCTTTAGAATTTTCTATATTTCTGCATAAATATGACCTAAAACATCATCAAATTTTCACACAAGTCCTAAAAGTAGATAAAGAGAACCCAGTTAAACAAATGAGACAAAAATATTATACTTGGTCATTTATTTATTGAGGAAAATGATCCAATATTCCACATCTGTGAGTGGCAAAAGTATGTGAACCTCTAGGATTAGCAGTTAATTTGAAGGTGAAATTAGAGTCAGGTGTTTTCAATCAATGGGATGACAATCAGGTGTGAGTGGGCACCCTGTTTTATTTAAAGAACAGGAATCTATCAAAGTCTGATTTTCACAACACATGTTTGTGGAAGTGTATCATGGCACGAACAAAGGAGATTTCTGAGGACCTCAGAAAAAGCGTTGTTGATGCTCATCAGGCTGGAAAAGGTTACAAAACCATCTCTAAAGAGTTTGGACTCTACCAATCCACAGTCAGACAGATTGTGTACAAATGGAGAAAATTCAAGACCATTGTTACCCTCCCCAGGAGTGGTCGACCAACAAAGATCACTCCAAGAGCAAGGCGTGTAATAGTCAGGGAGGTCACAAAGGACCCCAGGGTAACTTCTAAGCAACTGAAGGCCTCTCTCACATTGGCTAATGTTAATGTTCATGAGTCCACCATCAGGAGAACACTGAACAAGAATGGTGTGCATGGCGAAAGCCACTGCTCTCCAAAAAGAACATTGCTGCTCATCTGCAGTTTGCTAAAGATCACATGGACAAGCCAGAAGGCTATTGGAAAAAAGTTTTGTGGATGGATGAGACCAAAATAGAACTTTTTGGTTTAAATGAGAAGCGTTATGTTTGGAGAAAGGAAAACACTGCATTCCAGCATAAGAACCTTATCCCATCTGTGAAACATGGTGGTGGTAGTATCATGGTTTGGGCCTGTTTTGCTGCATCTGGGCCAGGACGGCTTGCCATCATTGATGGAACAATGAATTGTGAATTATACCAGCGAATTCTAAAGGAAAATGTCAGGACATCTGTCCATGAACTGAATCTCAAGAGAAGGTGGGTCATGCAGCAAGACAATGACCCTAAGCACACAAGTCGTTCTACCAAAGAATGGTTAAAGAAGAATAAAGTTAATATTTTGGAATGGCCAAGTCAAAGTCCTGACCTTAATCCAATGGAAATGTTGTGGAAGGACCTGAAGTGAGCAGTTCATGTGAGGAAACCCACCAACATCCCAGAGTTGAAGCTGTTCTGTACGGAGGAACGGGCTAAAATTCCTCCAAGCCGGTGTGCAGGACTGATCAACAGTTACCGGAAACGTTTAGTTGCAGTTATTGCTGCACAAGGGGGTCACACCAGATACTGAAAGCTAAGGTTCACATACTTTTGCCACTCATGGATATGTAATATTGGATCATTTTCCTCAATAAATAAATGACCAAGTATAATATTTTTGTCTCATTTGTTTAACTGGGTTCTCTTTATCTACTTTTAGGACTTGTGTGAAAATCTGATGATGTTTTAGGTCATATTTATGCAGAAATGTAGAAAATTCTAAAGGGTTCACAAACTTTCAAGCACCACTGTAAATATCTTTTATGCCAAATTATTATGGCATGCTACAAAAAAAGTCCGAATGCGGTTAATGCACGAGTCCTTAAAATTAGGGCACGAGTCAGACTTGAGTATGACAAGCCTGGTGAAAATGCCTGAAATTTGGTGCACACATCAGTCCTGGCCACCGCTACTCCGAGATCGAGGCTTGGCCCCGGGTGTGTCCAGGGGACTCCATAGCGCCCCCACATGCCATTGAGACTTTTGCCCGGTATATAGCTTCACCTATCCGTGTCAAATTTGGTAGGTGTGTTGGGTGCCCCAAGACGAACAAAACCGTAATGTACATTGTATTGGCCATACTCAACAGGAAGTGAGCTATTTTTGGTTTTGCGGGTTTTGACACGTGGGGCAATTTGTTGGATTCATGCCAGATTTGGTAGACGTGTCAAGACGTTGCCGATTTTGAATTGCCAAGGGATTGTGAGGTCCACATGTCACAGCATCCTTTACACACATCTACACGTACACAGTCTGTCTGTTCTAGCGCCACCATCTGGATCTGAACAGTAATGACTCACTCCATGGGCTAAAACCTCGTCACTGGTGGTGCACACATCAGATACCCAGGCTTTTATCTCACGTTTGTGCATTGTTTGATCATATTTGATGGGTTGCGGAACCGGAGGCGCTCGAGCCCTTCATCACCAGTGTTTGAGGTTGGAATTGCACCAGAAACCTGGAAGAGTTGGAGATCATGACACGGTTCTACTTCATACCGTCACTATTTCTAATGACTGACCGCGAGCTGGCCTCGTGGTTAGCGTGCCCGCCTCTACTCGCGGTTGGGTCATACCAAAGACCATCGTAAAAATGGTACCTACTGCCGTCTGGCAAGGCACGCTGCAATACGGATGTGAGGTGAGGAAGTCAAACTCTCGCAGTGACCAGAGAACACCCCCCCCTCCCCCGTAACCTTAGCTGTATAAGCGAGAGGCCGAGGGTTATCAAAATGGAGATTGGCGCCGCACCCATACGCCTCAAAGAGCTGGTTAGTACTGGGACAGGAGACTGCCTGGGAAGACCAGATCCTGGCGTGAGAGGGAATCTTTAATGATTAGAATAAATTTCTGGCATGTATAAATGTGACGGTCCCTTGAAGAAGCTTCCAGCAGTTCGGGTCAGAACCTTAATTACAACACACTAATTAATAACAGAGATTTACGGATGAAAATTCACTGACCCTTATTAAAGCAAGGTGCTTGGACTGACACCCAGACAGAGACAAAGACCTGGTGGGCAAGTAGAGCGAGAGCTGATCGGCTGTGACAGCACTGACACGCTGTGATGCACTCCATCTGTCAGGAGGCCGGCGTGATGATCGGGGAAATCAGAATCAGGGCCATGATCAGAACGCATTTAATATAATGTATTTAAAAAAATATACATGTATACAGTTAGGTCCATAAATATTTGGACAGAGGCAACATTTTTCTAATTTTGGTTCTGTACATTACCACAATGAATTTTGAACAAAACAATTCAGATGCAGTTGAAGTTTTTCAGCTTTAATTCAGTGGGTTGAACAAAATGATTGCATAAAAATGTGAGGAACTAAAGCATTTTTTAAACACAATCCCTTCATTTCAGGGGCTCAAAAGTAATTGGACAAATTAAATAATTGTAAATAAAATGTTCATTTCTCATACTTGGTTGAAAACCCTTTGTTGGCAATGACTGCCTGAAGTCTTGAACTCATGGACATCACCAGACGCTGTGTTTCCTCCTTTTTAATGCTCTGCCAGACCTTTACTGCAGCGGTTTTCAGTTGCTGTTTGTTTGTGGGCCTTTCTGTCTGAAGTTTAGTCTTTAACAAGTGAAATGCATGCTCAATTGGGTTGAGATCAGGTGACTGACTTGGCCATTCAAGAATATTCCACTTCTTTGCTTTAATAAACTCCTGGGTTGCTTTGACTTTATGTTTTGGGTCATTGTCCATCTGTATTATGAAACGCCGACCAATCCGTTTGGCTGCATTTGAGCACACAGTATGTCTCTGAATACCTCAGAATTCATCTGGCTGCTTCTGTCCTGTGTCACATCATCAATAAACACTAGTGACCCAGTGCCACCGGCAGCCATGCATGCCCAAGCCATCACACTGCCTCTGCCGTGTTTTACAGATGATGTGGTATGCTTTGGATCATGAGCTGTACCACGCCTTCACCATACTTTTTTCTTTCCATCATTCTGGTAGAGGTTGATCTTGGTTTCATCTGTCCAAAGAATGTTCTTCCAGAACTGTGCTGGCTTTTTTAGATGTTTTTTAGCAAAGTCCAATCTAGCCTTTTTATTCTTGAGGCTTATGAGTGGCTCGCACCGTGCAGTGAACCCTCTGTATTTACTTTCATGCAGTCTTCTCTTTATGGTAGATTTGGATATTGATACGCCTACCTCCTGGAGAGTGTTGTTCACTTGGTTGGCTGTTGTGAAGGGGTTTCTCTTCACCATGGAAATTATTCTGTGATCATCCACCACTGTTGTCTTCTGTGGGCGTCCAGGTCTTTTTGCATTGATGAGTTCACCAGTGCTTTCTTTCTTTCTCAGGATGTACCAAACTGTAGATTTTGCCACTCCTAATATATTGTAGCAATTTCTCGGATGGGTTTTTTCTGTTTTCGCAGCTTAAGGATGGCTTGTTTCACCTGCATGGAGAGCTCCTTTGACCGCACGTTTTCTTCACAGCAAAATCTTCCAAATGCAAGCACCACACCTCAAATCAACTCCAGGCCTTTTATCTGCTTAATTGAGAATGACATAACGAAGGAATTGCCTACACCTGCCCATGAAATAGCCTTTGAGTCAATTGTCCAATTACTTTTGGTCCCTTTAAAAACAGGGTGGCACATGTTAAGGAGCTGAAACTCCTAAACCCTTCATCCAATTTTAATGTGGATTCCCTCAAATGAAAGCTGAAAGTCTGGACTTTATGTCCATGTCCATTATATAACTATAACTTGAATATGTTTCAGTAAACAGGTAAAAAAACAAAATTTGTGTCAGTGTCCAAATATACATGGACCTAACTGTGTATACAGTCCTGTGCAGAAGTCTTGGGCACATGTAAAGAAACGCTGTCGACCAAAAACGGCTTAAAAAGATGAAATGAAATGTTTCAACGTTAAAAAAATACCATAAACAGGAATCAGTGAGCCATAATAAATGAAATGAGGTCGATATTTGGCGCGAGACAACCCTTTGCTTTAAAAAAAAAAAATAGTAGTCTGAGGTCCAGCGAGTGCAGGTTTATGCGGAAATGAGCTGTAGGTTTTACTGAGTGTCTTACAGAACCAGCCACGGTTCTTCTGGACACTTTGTCACATTCGCATCTTCATATTGCACCCAAATTTTGCCAGTAGCCTTCATTATGGGTTCTTTTTTAATCTGAAAAATGCTCTCTTATGTAACATGCTGCTCTGATAGCTTACAAACTTTTTTTCTGTAATGTGTAATTTTGTGCTGGGGGGAAAAACCAAACTCGAAAAGGTTTTTGTAATGTTCTCACTCTATAATATAGAAGTCATGAAATAGAAATCTGTATTAAAAAAAAAAAATTTGGGGGGGGGGGCTAAGACTTTTGCACAGTACTGTAGATGTATTAATCCAGTGCTACAAGAAGTAAACCCAAATCATTAGCCGCGTCCTTCAACTCCTTCCCGATTGAAAACAGCGTTCAGAGGAAACAGATTTGTTTGCGAAGCGATTCCGAATTTCTACAAACATGCGACTTTTATCCACACTAAAGTGAAGGTTGAGAATTTTTCCCCGTTTCTGAAAATTTCCCTCACGATTACGCACCTCATGATTACACTTCTTCTTTCAAATTAATCTAGTTTGCATTTTTACCCATGATGCTTCGAAATAAATCAGGAGCTGTCGATCAGCACCTCAAGCTCCGCCTCCATGATTTTTTTTTTTTTTGTTCTGTAACATTTAATTTTGTGCTGGGAAACGAGCGTTTGGACTCTAAAATGTTGAGCTCGTCTGTCCGTAAGGCCGATTGCCACGGCGTGGCGTCTGTCCGTCCGTCCTGCACAATTCAGTTAAATCGTATCTCCGGCGTCAGTTCTCCACGGATTTCCGTACTGATTGTTTGTTTTGTTTGAAAGAACTCATCACGCCACACAAAACTCGGTCGTTGTTTTGTCAAATTGTTTGCTAACGAGTTACTAATTAGGTAATTAGGCCAAATTAACAAATTTTCCAAACCTCTCACGAGAATTGGATCTCCTCTCTGATTCGTCATCCGATTTCAGTTCTGATCGATGTTTCGGGTCGAGCTTCACTTAAGGAACAAAAACTTGGTCATTTGTTTGTTGAATTATTTTCTTTGGTAAACAATTTGTTTCCAATGTTGTTTATTTTCAGTTAAATCATATCTCCTCCCTCAGTTCTCATTGGATTTCGGTTCTGATCGATGTTTTGGGTCGATCTTTTCTCAGGGAACAAAACTTCGTCCTTTTTTTTTTGTAAACAATTTGTTTACAGTTTTGTTTATTTTCAGTTAAATTGTATCTCCTCCCTCGGTTCTCATTGGATTTCGGTTCTGATTGATGTTTTGGGTCGATTTTTCCTCGGGGAACAAAATTTAGTCCTTTTGATTTTCCTGGTGTAAACAACTTGTTTACAACTTTGTTTATTTTCAGTTAAATCGTATCTCCTCCCTCAGTTCTCATTGGATTTCAGTTCTGATCGATGTTTTGGGTCGATCTTTTCTCAGGGAACAAAACTTGGTCCTTTTTTTGTAAACAATTTGTTTACAGTTTTGTTTATTTTCAGTTAAATCGTATCTCCTCCCTCGGTTCTCATTGGATTTCGGTTCTGATCGATGTTTTGAGTCGATCTTTTCTCAGGGAACAAAACTTGGTCCTTTTTTTGTAAACAATTTGTTTACAGTTTTGTTTATTTTCAGTTAAATCGTATCTCCTCCCTCAGTTCTCATTGGATTTCGGTTCTGATCGATGTTTTGGGTCGATCTTTTCTCAGGGAACAAAACTTGGTCCTTTTTTTGTAAACAATTTGTTTACAGTTTTGTTTATTTTCAGTTAAATCGTATCTCCTCCCTCGGTTCTCATTGGATTTCGGTTCTGATCGATGTTTTGAGTTGATTTTTCCTCGGGGAACAAATTTAGTCCTGATTTTCCTGGTGTAAACAATTTGTTTACAACTTTATTTTCAGTTAAATCTTATCTCCTCCCTCGGTTCTCATTGGATTTCAGTTCTGATCAATGTTTTGGGTTGATTTTTCCTCGGGGAACAAATTTAGTCCTTTTTGTTGATTTTCCTGGTGTAAACAATTTGTTTACAACTTTATTTTCAGTTAAATTGTATCTCCTCCCTCAGTTCTCATTGGATTCCAGTTCTGATCGATGTTTTGGGTTGATTTTTCCTCGGTGAATAAAATTGTCCTTTTTGTTTTGTTGTTTTTTTTTTTGTTTGTTTTTTTGTAAATAATTTGTTTACAACACTTGTTTTCAGTTAAATCATATCTCCTCCCTCCTTCAATTCTCAACAGATTTCAGTTCTGATAGTTTTATTTGAAAGAACTCGACCTTCTGCACAAAACTTGCTCGTTGTATTGTCAATTTTTTGCGAACAAATTAGTAATCGGGCCGCTAACACATTTCCTTCTGACTCGAATTGTGTCTCCTCTCTCATTGATCATGTGAATTCAGTTCTGATGGATGTTTCGGGTCGATCTTCACTCGAGGAACAAAATTTAGTCCTTTGTTGAGGTTCTTGTTGTAAACAGTTTGTCGTGGAGGTTGGTCCTCTCTCACATCGTCACATTTCGGTTCTGGTTGTTGTTGTTTTGGTCGTCATGGTTTGTTTTGATGTGTTTTTTTTGTACTGATTCGATAATGTCGAAGTCATAAAATTAGAACTCTGTAACTAAGTTTGTGTGAAAGAAAATAGGGGGCCTAAAGGCCAATTTATGCTGACAACCCAGTCCTCGCAGATGGTGTTGCAGATGGTGTCTGCGAAGCCCCCCCCTTCACAGACGCTCTGTGCGCACCTCCCAAAAATTGTGACCACCGCAGACAGCGTCGCAGACAAGAGGGCTCTGATTGGTCCACTCTACATCCGCTGTACACGCACTTCTGCTTCCCTACTTTCCCGGTTTGGTTTGTTTTCACGACCGCCATTTTTAAAAACACGAGCGAAGATGGAGCAGCACGAAGAGCGGTTGATCGAGGAAGTGAGGAAGTACGTACATCTATACGACTCCAGTTCTAGTCATTATAAGTAACCGGAGGATAAACACTCCACTAACCACACCCACCAACTACTCCTAGCGATTTCGCGACTTCGCGCCCCCTTGCGTTGTGGCGGTGAATAACATCGCGCACGCCTATTACTCCCCGCTCAACGATAAATTACAACTGTCTGTGAAAAGCTATCTGCGAAAGCCTTGTCGCACGAGCATGCAGAGGCCCTAAGACTTTTGCACAGTTGTGTGTGCGTGCGCGCGTGCTAAAGGCTAGCTGGCCTAAGACTGTTCATTACAGCATCAAAGAGCTCTCACACATCCCCTCCCCCCCTTCTCTCTCATTATATAAAGTGTCACTTGCATCATCATCATTGTGACGTTCCTGTCCTCCATACCAGAAGATCTTTTTATTAATTATCATTAATTAAGTCAAACCTGCGCGTCTGACTCGGTGGGGTTTTTTAATATCAGGAACGTTTCATGAGTCAGGTAAAACTGGGTCTGCTGTGAAAGCTGTTTTCACACTTGACGACAACTGATTTTTCTCACCTCATATACACAGCGGCCGCCGCCTTCTTCTCTGTTTAAATATGTCTGATGGAAAGTCATCGAGCTGCTAAATATAGGACCTGAGCGGATCTTTACACACACATTAAGAATGGTGATCGCTAATGCCAGCTGGTGTTCATGAAAAGTCATTTGTCGCTTGTTTAGCGCTACTAGTTTCACGACTACAGTGTTTAATGAGTCCCGGACCGCCGTTTACTGAGAAATCGAGACAGTCAGGACTCCCCTGGCCTGACGCTCAGAACCCCAGCCCACCATGGACTTTACTGAGGTCCTGAGAAAAGTCCCAGAGCTTTAGATTCTCTCTTCGTGACCGCAGGACGAGACGTAGCACTGACTCGCATAATAGAGTATGCAGAAAGGGGGTGTGGCCTCGTTGGAATGGGATATACACTCGACAGCCACTGTAATAGGAACACCTGCACAGAGACGTCCACGAGCACCGGCGACCAGCGGTTTTCTCTGGCTACTCGATCCCAGAAAAAAATAAAAACTTGCCTTTCGATGTTCAAGCTATTTATTTATTTTATTTTTAATATCGTCTCTGCTGCAGATCCAATTATTCCTCCACGAAATTATCTTCAACTCCGGTCTCGCATGACCAGAAGCAACGTCGTATTTGTTAATCGTTTCTCACGCTCTGGTTGGCTGACCCAGACCATGTGACCACACTGTATCATATGTAGTTATGTTACAGAGTCAGGCAGCGTACTACAAAGGAGAACTGAGAAAGCTGAGCGCGCACACATCTGGACGGAAATGGTTCGTAATTTACTTGCTGAGAATGCACCGGAAGGCATGTAAATTTCACAATTTTCTGTGGGAGCATGCCCCCAGACGCCCCTAGCATTAGCGTGCCTTTGGCGCACCATGTCGGCTTCGCCGCCGCAAATTCCACAGCCACCTACTTTTTTTTTTTTTTTTTAGCCAGGTACTTCATGTTTTCTGGAGAACCCTGACCTGGGGCCAATCTTGGTAACTTTGATAGTTGGATATGTTTTTGCCCGTCAGGCCAATTTGAGTATTTCGTAAACGACTGCTCAAGCAACATTTGTTTTTCCAATCTTCAGCTGCCCACCATGGATCGTTCCTGTTCCCTGGGTAGCCTCAGATCCCTGTGCTTGACTGACGGACGTGGATCCTGATGTGGTGTTGTAGCTCATCCACCTCAAACTATGACGTGTTGCACCTCCTGAGTTGCTGCTCTTCTCCTCAGCACAGTCGTAACACCTGGTTGTTGGCTCATACAGCCGACAGGTGATGAGTTTTATCCCATCATGTGTTGTCCGTCCGGCGTCGTCCGCTTTTCACGAAAATTGCTTCTTCTGTCTCAGTTCTTCACCGATTTTTATTCTCTTTGGCAGGAAGGTAGGTCTGCCTGGGATGCATATAGATAGCGTCTACCCGAATTTGCATAATCGCAATTAATAACGAAGATATGGAGTAATTAATCAATCCCTGATGAGCAGTTTCCACACGCATTGATTCTTCTTCCTCAGTTCTTCACCAATTTTGATTCTTTCTGGCATGAAGGTCGGGGTACCTAGGGTGCATATACGGTAACTTCTACCCAGATTTGCTTCATTACAATTATTAATGATGTTATGGACTAATTAAGCCTTAATTCCTTAAGCAGTTCAACAAAAATCGCTTCTTCTCGGTCAGTTTCTCGCCGTTTTGGATTCTTTCTGACAAATAGTTTAGTATTCCTAGGATGAATATCACTTTTTCTATATATAGCTTGCAACATTTATTGCGCCCATAAGGTGGCCCACTGTAGATCGTTTCTTCTGGACTAGACGGGGCCGGAGTGAGCTACACATACCCGTTTTCCACCAAATCAGTTCCAGGGCTGGTTCGGGGCCAGTGCTGGTTCACAACTCGTTCAACTTGCGAGCCAGCTGAGAACCAGTTTGCTTTTCCATAGTTCACGGTGCTAAGGGAAGCCACGTCATTACGTCGCTGTATACGTCAGTTACGTCGCTACGTTTGCATAAACCTTGGCGCGAATATCGAAGCAAAAACAACACGGAAGAAGCAGCAACAACAATAATAATAAGGGATGACTTTGCGTTTGTATAGACCCTTCCCACTGACGTCACCAGAAACCGGAAGTAAACAAACCCTGCGCCATATTGGAAGACCAACAAACTCGTGATTGGGGGAAATAACGGCAGCACGCGGAATTTAAACCCACGAGGCACTTGATTCATCATAAACCTACAATGGTAAACTTTTGTGCTGTGTTAGGGTGTTCCAACAAAGCTGATGGGAAAGGTGAAAAGAAGTCTTTCTACAGAATACCAGCTGTGATTGAGACACAAGCAAACCAAGGAGCTTTCTGCCAGGAGACAGAGAATAAGCGCATTACTGAGTGTCTCTGAGCAAAGGAGAGCCTGAACGCTGCAACCTCCCTATTGGCTGTTTATTGGTTGTTTGTAAAAATGTATCAATTGTTGCCCTTCCCACGGGAATCATCGCGGGCTCGAGAGACGAGACCTGACGAGTTAGTTCGTTGGTAGCAGAACAAAATGTCTGGACACAAATCGGGTTTTCAGAAAAGGAAAGAAAATAAACGCAGGGTCGAAAATACAAAAAAGGAGGCAGAAAATGCAAAACGAGTTTTAAGGTAGGACAAATGGTTACTTTTCTGAGGCAGCCCGCCGTGGCTGCCTGCAGGCTTATTTATTATAGCCCGTTTAGTTAAAATAGTTGATATAAAATGTTTATAGTTATAGTTATGTGATGGTTGTCCTCAGTGTTCGAACTATGCCGATATTTTCGGGGGGTCCCTTTTTTCCCCTGGGGGGGTGCTTGCGCTTGTCTCGGAGCGCGGATCTCCAATCACGAGAAGCCTATCTTACGCACATATCACGCGGACTCCACACACGCATCGCGTCTGAAGTCATAACTCATCAGGGGAAATCATGTCCGCATTGGCATGTTCAAAAAACAACCTCGCGTCAACAATGATACCACACGCAAGAACAAAAAAACAGTCAGGCTACTCAACAACCAACCTGGCAGCAGCAGCCGTCGTCATATCGGTTTATTTTATCTTTGATGTAAACACAACACTTCGGATATGCAAATGCTTCCCGTTACACACGATTGCTATGTCAATAAACATCATTTTGCCAATATGTTAGAGACCCCCCAACATTTCCCAAATCATGTTTTCAAGGGATCTCATGTCTGTTTCAGGGGATCTCGGATCCCCCGAGTACCCCCGTAGTTCGAACACTGGTTGTCCTGATTTAGACTGGTGTGTTTTTGTTTTTTTTTGGGGGGGGGGTTGCGCGATGTTGCACCCGGGTCCAGATTAGGGCAGAACCGGCCCTGGCTACATTTCAGGTGTAGTTTGTTTTATGTATGTACTTGCATAGATGTGTACTTGGTCTTCCAATATGGCGACTACCGAAATCTCGCGGCGCGGTGACGTCATGCGGGAACCCTCTATAGCTGCTGCTTCTCGTCGCTTAAAAATGGCGATCTTTCGCGGTCTTGTTATTGTTGTTGGTCTTAACAACTCCGCCCCCCCAACTGACATAAGCGGTTCTTTCCTCTGGCCCAGCAGAGAGTTGGTGCTAGCCTGGAACCGGTTTTTCTGGCCCCAGAGCCAGTTCTTTGTCAGTGGAAACAGAAAACCCGGTTCCAAACTAAGCACTGGCCCCGAACCAGCCCTGGAACTGCTTTGGTGGAAAAGGGGCAACAGTCATTGCTGGTCTCATTTTGAGTTCCTGTTTGAGGCTTCCTGTCGTCTTGTGTTTCCGCCTGCTTGTTGGATGTTTTTTTTGTTTCTCACACCAATTTGTATAGAGACTGTCGCGCGTGAAAATCTCAAGATTAGCAGTTTGTGGAATATCGAAATGTCCCCCAACCACCACACGACAGTCAAAGTCGCTGAGATTTCCTTATTCTGATGTTAGATGGAAGCTCTTGACATGAATCTGCATGATGTTTTATCCATAGCACTGCTGAAAATCTCCAGTTTTACTTCTAATTATCATCATTTGCACCATGCATCACCTTGCTGTTGGACGATCAGTGGAGCATTTGATGGTACCAAATCCAGTTGAACACTCATGGAGCAGGTGTGTTTTTGTGTTCTAAGGACGGAGCCATCTTGGTGTTCCTGCCAGGCTGGGACAACATCAGCAGCCTGAATGATCTGCTCATGGCCGACCAGATGTTTAAATCCGGTACGTTGCTCTTCTCTCTGTCTCGATCTCTATCTCTAACAATCCACCACTATATATGACTGTTCTGCGTAGCTCCTCCCACTTCTCTAACCCATGTTTTGTATTTGGAGATGTTCTCATCACTCTTCTGTCCACCTTAGATAAGTTTGTGATCATTCCACTGCACTCGCTGATGCCTACAGTCAACCAGACACAGGTAATTGCTCCACTGAGCAGTCCACCAAGCGCATCTGTCTTCACTTAATCAATTAGAGTTTAAAAAAAAAAAAAAAGCTTGTTACACCAACATTGCCTCAGTTTAATTAAATTGTTATACCAAGAGCTTGTTTCGACCAAATTAGTGCCAAGAACAAGACAACCTTTTAATTTTATTTCCTATTGCCTCGACACACCAAGCCGTCTGTATCTTGTGGCTTGTTTTTGTTTTTTCCCAACTACATGTTGGCTTGAGGCGCTGCTCATCATTGTACGTTTGGCTGATTTTAACTCTCTGGGGTCTGAGGGTATTTTCTGGCACTAATGATTTTGGTATGCTCGGATTTTGTCAGTTTCAACAAATCTAGCAGTATTTTAAAAGTCATATGACTTTTTTTTTTTTTGCATTCAGCACAAGTTCAGCTCCAGTAATATCTCTGTAGTCTGTATGTCATGATCGTACTTTTTTAAAAAAATAACAGATAAATGAAGCTGTTTTAGAACGGTGTTGGAACGTGTGAAAAACATGACCTTACCCATTGTGACTAACCGTTTTGATCACTTGAGGTGATTCTGTTCAGTCTTAGGAATGGATCAGGAACAAAATCTTAAATCTGCTCCATTGCTTTGGACAATTAACCGGCCATCAAAAAATGTATGTCCTATTGTTTTGGGATAAAGGATTAGCGAGGAGTAAAAATTTCCATTCCATTCAATGAGAAGAGTAAAAAAAATTTCCATTCTATTCAATGAGAAGAGTGAAACCCCCTCTCACTGCCAACTCTTAATCCCGTCAGGTCAAGTCACAATGGGTAAGGTCATGTTTTTTTCACACATTCCAACACACTTCTAAAACTGCTTTTTAAAACATCTGGTATTTTTTTTGAAAAAGTACAATCATGACATACAGATTACAGAGATATTATTGTAGCTGAACTTGTGCTAAATACAAAGTCATACAACTTTGAAAATACTGCTTAGATTTGTTGAAATTGACATCGGAGCATGCCAAAATCATTAGTGCTAGAAAAAGGCAAGGCAAGTTTATTTATATAGCACATTTCATACACAGTGGCAATTCAATGTGCTTTACAGAAGTAAAAGCAAAACAGTAAACAATAGAAAATAAAATTACATAAAATAAATGGGGAAGAAAAATAAGAATTAAACAATAGTAGAAATAAAATGAAGTAAAAGTTCAGTAAAAAAAACCAGCAGAATAAAATAGAATAAAAGTTAAGTAAAGTTTAAAACATGCAGAGACTATAAAAGTTAAGAAAGTTTAAAACATGTAAAGATGACACTATTAATCAGTTAGCAGAAAGCATCTGAGAACAGCTTGGTCTTTAGTCTAGATTTGAAGCTGCCAACAGCAGGAGCATTTTTGATGTCCTCTGGGAGTTGGTTCCATAGCTGTACTGCATAGTAGCTAAAAGCTGCTTCACCATACTTTGTTTTAACAACAGGTTTTACCAGTAAATTTTGCTGCTGCGATCTGGTAGATCTGATTGGGTTAGGCCACTGCAACATATCAGAGAGGTAATTGGGCCCTGTACCATTTAGAGATTTGTACACCAGCAGCAATGCTTTAAAGTCAATTCTGTAGCTTACTGGAAGCCAGTGAAGGGACCTTAGAATTGGAGTAATGTGCTCTGTTCTTTTTGTTCATGTGAGAACCCTAGCCGCTGCATTTTGAACCAGCTGAAGTCGTTTGATGTTTTTTTTTTGTCAGGCCTGTGAAAAGGCCATTGCAGTAATCAACCCTACTACAGATGAAGGCATGTATAAGTTTTTCCAGATCATTTTTTGACATAAGTCCTCTTAGTTTGGAAATGTTTTTTAGGTGATAAAATGCCGATTTAGTGATTGCTTTCATGTGACTGTCAAAGTTTAGCTCGCTGTCCATGAAAACACCAAGATTTTTAACCATATCTTTTGTTTTAATCCCCTTTGTGTCAAGAATAGTGGTAATTCTGAGTCTTTCATCTTTTTTCCCCAAATAGAATTACTTCTGTTTTATCTGTGTTCAGCTGAAGAAAATTTTGTGACATCCAGTTGTTGATTTGGTCGATACACTGGTAGAGACATTCAAGGGGGGCATAATCATTAGGTGATAGAGCAAAATAAATTTGGGTGTCATCTGCATAGCAGTGATACAAAATTGAGTTGTTCTTGATAATTTGTCCAAGTGGGAGCATATAAAGGTTGAATAGTAATGGTCCAAGAATCGACCCCTGGGGGACACCACAGGTCAAGGACATTGATGTTGAGGTACAATTTCCCATGGTAACAAAGAAGCTTCTATCTTTTAAGTATGATTTTAACCAATTGATAACTTTACCAGTCAACCCAATCCAGTGTTCAAGTCGATATAGCAGTATGTTGTGATCAACAGTATCAAAAGCTGCACTGAGGTCCAGTAACACCAGGACCGATGTTTTGCCTGCATCAGTATTAAGACGTATGTCATTTATAACTTTAATCAGCGCTGTTTCAGTGCTATGATTGGCACGAAATCCTGACTGAAAGTTATCAAAACAGCTGTTTGATATCAAGAAGGCAGTTAATTGATTAAAGACAATTTTTTTTCAAGGATTTTCCCGATGAATGGTAGATTTGATATTGGCCTGTAGTTGTTTAATACTGAAGCATCCAGATTATTCTTTTTAAGTAGGGGCTTTACAACGGCTTTTTTCAGGGACACAGGAACAATGCCAGTCTCAAGGGATGTATTTATGATCTGAAGCACATCTGTAATTATGAGGTGAAGAACAGACTTAAAAAAGTTGGTGGGCAGAATGTCCAATTCAGATGTTGAGGAACTGAGATTTTGAACAGTTTTTTCAAGAGTCTCGTAATCAATTAAACAAAATTCTGACATTTGTGTTGAAATTGTCCGTCTGTGTCACTGGTGATTGCAGTTTTTCAATTTTTTGCAACTGAGATATATTATGAGCAATATTCTGCCGTATTTTATCAATTTTACCTTTGAAGAAGGATGCAAACTCATTGCATTTATTAACTGAGAGAAGTTCAGGTGCTAATTGTGGTGGGGGATTAGTTAGCTTCTCTACTGTTGAAAATAGCACACGGGCATTGTTCATATTCCTGTTGATGATGTTGGAGAAGAAAGACTGTCTTGCTTTACGAATTTCATAATTATATTTACAAAGCATCTCTTTATGGATTTGATAATGGATGTGAAGTTTAAATTTACGCCATTTTCTTTCAGTCTTTCTACATTCTCTCTTTAGCAGTTTAACAGCTGGGTATTGCTTCCATGGTGCTTTCTGCTTATCATTAATTCTTTTGATTTTGAATGGAGCAATATCGTCTATAATTTGGGTCATATTTGAATTAAAAATTTCCAGTAAATCATCTACAGAGTCTGACATTTTGGTTGAGATCCGAGAGAGAGCTTGCTCAAAGAGAACACGTGTTGTCGTTTATGACTCTCCTGCCTATAGTCGTTGAGCTGTTCTGAATGTGAGGAGACATAGAAACATCAGAGAAAACACAAAAATGATCAGATAAGGCCAGGTCAACAACAGTAGTAGAAACAGTAAGACCCTTTGCGATAACGAGGTCAAGAGTATGACCACGAGAGTTGGTCGGCCCCTGTACATGTTGTACTAGGTTGAAGTTGTCAATAAGTGCAAGTAGTTCTCTGGCTTAAGTGTTTTCAGGATTATCTACATGCAAGTTAAAATCCCCAGATATAATAACAGTCAAACTCTAAGCAAATGACTGACAACAGTCACAACAGACAAAGAAAAGAGAGCAAACAAGCGCCGGTGCACATTTTGTTTCCTTAAGCACACAATACAGCGCGCGCGCGCACCAACCGATACGCTCATAAGAAATAGAAGAAATATTCACACTTACTCGAGTCGATCTTTGGCTGGATCGAGTCCAAGTTCAAAATGACACCGCTCATCATCAGGGTCACAGTTCTCAAGATTGACTTGAATCGCTGACCTGAAATTGAATCGCTGATCTGAATTTGAATTGCTGTTCTGAATCATGAACTGAATCATGAGTTCCTGAATCATGAATTGAATCACTGTCCTGAAATTGAATCACTGTCCTGAGTCATGAACTGAATCATGATTTGAATCACTGTCCTAAAATTGAATCGCTGTCCTGAGTCATGAACTGAATCATGAATTGAATCTCTGTCCTGAATCATGAACTGAATCATGAATTGGGTCGCTGTACTGAAATTGATTTGCTGTCCTGAGTCATGAACTGAATCATGAATTGAATCTCTGTCCTGAATCATGAACTGAATCATGAATTGAATTGCTGCACTGAAATTGATTTGCTGTCCTGAATCATGAACTGAATCATGGATTGAATCACCTGTCCTGAATCATGAATAGAATCTGTCCTGAAATTGAATCACTGTCCTGAGTCATGAACTGAATCATGAATTGAATCTCTGTCCTGAGTCATGAACTGAATCATGAATTGAATCTCTGTCCTGAATCATGAACTGAATCATGAATTGAATCACTGTCCTGAATCATGAATAGAATCTCTGTCCTGAAATTGAATCGCTGTTCTGAGTCATGAAATGAATCATGAATTGAATCTCTGTCCTGAATCATGAACTGAATCACTGTCCTGAATCATGAATAGAATCTCTGTCCTGAAATTGAATCACTGTCCTGAGTCATGAACTGAATCATGAATTGAATCTCTGTCCTGAATCATGAACTGAATCATGAATTGAATCACTGTCCTGAATCATGAATTGAATCTGTCCTAAAATTGAATCGCTGTCCTGAGTCATGAACTGAATCATGAATTGAATCTGTCCTAAAATTGAATCGCTGTCCTGAGTCATGAACTGAATCATGAATTGAATTGCTGTACTGAAATTGATTTGCTGTCCTGAGTCATGAACTGAATCATGAATTGAATCTCTGTCCTGAAATTGATTCGCTGTCCTGAATCATGAACTGAATCATGCATTGAATCGCTGTCCTGAAATTGAATCGCTGTCCTGAATCATCTGAAGCGCTTCCTGAGCATTAAATCACCGTGCCATCTTGCAACAAGTTTTACCTCCAAACAGGTCGCCTAAACTATGGCTGACTGATTTTTATCCTGTCTACGGTGGGCGTTCCCACGGTGAAAGAGAAACTGATCAAACTCGAAAGAGCGAAAGTGATTATCATGCCGTTACCATGGGAACAGTCTTTTATGAATGCGTAATTCTGAGCTCAGCGGTCCGACTCCGGTGTGACTGAGGAAGGGGACAAGTTTTACGTTTCATCTAATTTGGGTCATTTAAAAACTATAATAATATGTGGCAGTGGGCACACAGGAAAGTGTAAAGTATAAAGTTTCTATCAATACGTTTATCGCTGTTTATGCTTGTATGATAAAAACTTAGGAAAATATTTATCTCAGTCCATGACCTATGCATTCTAAACCTGTCGAGCTTCGCCGGAGAAGCTCTCGACCCCGGAGGGTTAAATTGGCGACAGGTCAGACAGCACCCTGATTGGCTGTCCATTTGAGCAAATCAAGTGCGTAGAACAGAACCAGAACTTTCGGTCTCCTGTTCAACATTTCTAGCTAGCTGCAGTCGAGGGCAAAAGTTTCCGCACACTTTGGACAAGACTAGTATTGGGCATCAGTCTGATGCCATGCAAGGAAGAAATGCTTCGATACCAACATCACATGCTGTGTAATTCCATGTGATCGAAAACCTAGTGTGTGTTATTATATGAATGAAATTACACGAATCTGGATGTATTAAATGAGTAACCATGGCAACGAAAAGCAGACAGGAAACTGGAAATATTAAGAGGAGGGACGAGAGCATCTTCCTGCAATACAAGTAACCTGATGATATAAAATATCTTTATGGTAGATTAATGAGTGTGAGAGAGAGCGGTATCAGAGTTAAACATGAGCGCAAGCGACTGTATTACAGTCGAGAAACTTTATTACTTGACAATGTAAAGCCAGTATCTCACCAGGCTGCGACAGCTTGTGAACATCATTCGCGAGGTTTCTCAATTTCCTCGCATGAGTCGCAAAGTGTCGCTCCTTCGTCGCTGAAATTTTGAACATGTTCAAAAAATTCGTGCGATAAAATTTCTCTCAAAATAGCTGCACATGCGTCGCTGGTGTCGCAAAGCCATCACGAACCCTTCAAGTCGGTTTCCGTGAGACAGGAAGTGCGAGTGTATGGGTAGTATCTCACCTGCGACTAGTTGGAGACAATTGCGATAAAATATGCGAATATCAATTCAGTGTGATTCCAAGTGAAAATTGTCGCTAATTCGCGTATTTTATCGCAATTGTTGTCTCCAACTAGTCGCAGGCTGTCGCCGCCCAATGAGATACTACCCTAATTGAGCAACAAAAGCAACACAAACGGTTCAATGGTATTTATTCTATCCATATTCACTGGATATGAGCAATCGTGCGCTCTGATTGGCTACTCTACTACCAAGATATCAGCTCATATACCATGAGGAGAGAAAAACAAAATGGCGGCGCGTGTTGCTGAACCAACCGAGGAGGAAATAAAAACTCTACTCGTAAACAAAACCCCCCCCCAAAAAAAAAAACCCAAAATAAAAAAAAAAACAGCAAAATATAGAATGAAAGTATTTGATGGTAAGAACGTATCGGGTTTTTTTTTTTTTTTCCAAGAATTATCGCATTTTTCACAAATTGCTCCTGTCATTTCACCGTTTTTTTTTACGTTCTAAGTGGGAATGATTTTGTCGGACGTTGTGCATAAAGTTTTTATTTATCGTATTTGCAAAAATAAAAATGCTCCGTTTCTCAAAATCCCGTGAATGTGGAGAGAATAAAACGGTTATTCTATTCAATCTCGTCATACGTGGATTATAGTCAACTCGCCTCGTCAGCTATCCGCTCACGTACGACTCGATTTCGTGGAATAACTCTTAAATATCAACTTTCTTACTCATACAGACTGTTGCCCCCTCCTGGTCTGGAGAGTTATTTCCTTTTACGCAAGCTATATATGTATATTTTTAACCTATAGCTGTTATTTTTGAGTGTCAGTCATGAGGCACAAGATCGTGATCGTCAGGCCCTTTTCGTTATTTGGGGGTGTGCCATGTCGGCTCGATGTGTCACGGAGAACTGAAGTCATTTTTAAACTTGCTTTATTTCTTAATTAACGTGTGTATTCAATTACGTTTTAGTAACCTTATATCGTGACTCGTATCGGCAACTAATCGCAATTAAGTATTATACTTATCGGCCTAGGCGGCACGGTGGTGTAGTGGTTAGCGCTGTCGCCTCACAGCAAGAAGGTCTGGGTTCGAGCCCCGTGGCCGGCGAGGGCCTTTCTGTGCGGAGTTTGCATGTTCTCCCCGTGTCCGCGTGGGTTTCCTCCGGGTGCTCCGGTTTCCCCCACAGTCCAAAGACATGCAGGTTAGGTTAACTGGTGACTCTAAATTGAGCGTAGGTGTGAATGTGAGTGTGAATGGTTGTCTGTGTCTATGTGTCAGCCCTGTGATGACCTGGCGACTTGTCCAGGGTGTACCCCGCCTTTCGCCCGTAGTCAGCTGGGATAGACTCCAGCTTGCCTGCGACCCTGTAGAACAGGATAAAGCGGCTAGAGATAATGAGATGAGATGAGACTTCTCGGCCTATTCGGTTTTTAGCCGTGTTGAATTTAGTTAATTTGGTCCACAGTAGGCGTCGCTTATCCACGCGATCTTCACGAGACTTGTGCGAGACTTCGAAACGTGAAGTGTCCGCCAGGTGTCAGGGCAGCCATTTTGAAAACTGTTTTCCGAACGAAGTATTGCACAAAAACGAGTTTAAATGACGATTACTGCCTACTTTTTTCAAACTTTCCTGATTGCTATCAAAACAAACAAAACTTCCGGCTTGATTACGTCAGCATTCAAAAGAGGGCGCGCACGTCTTTTGACGACGTCGGCAGACGTCGGTCGCTTTGATTTCCGCTGTACGTTTTACTTCCGTCCTACGGTGTCTCGCACAGGTCTCAACGAATCTCGTTTACGGCCGTCGCTTTGACATATGGACTGATATATTACAGAGCATATTTCAAACACTCAGAACTTGCTATAGCAGCGACAAAATAGCGATCAGAAATGCATTCCGATATTTAATAAAATGAGAGGAACAGAAATTCGATGATAATAAATTTGCCTTCAGTTCTCCTTTAAAGCGCTTTTGGAAAAATTTGACATTTGTGATATTGTCCAATACAGTTATGTTTTGCTGGAGTGCTGATTAATCACACTGTCTCTCATCAGGTTTTTAAAAGGCTACCTCCTGGAGTTCGGAAGATTGTGATTGCTACAAACATCGCAGAAACCAGGTGTGTGTGTGCGCGCACTGCTTTTCCTCCTGTTGCATTGCCGGTTTAGGAGATTTTGATGTATTCAGCCTAACGGGAACACAGTTTGACTTTGTGTCCACATTTTGCTTAATTATCTTCCCGTCACTGCTTCTTCTGGCAAGAACTGTCAGTGTTTAGGAACCCGAAAGGAACCAGCGCTCATTAATTAATGCTCTTCATACACACGTTCATCTTAACAGACTCCAGTACACTTGGTGAAATTGGAGAACTGAGAAGCGACCCCAAAACACCACAGAACCTCCACCATACGTTATGGCCCTTTTCCACTGCTCACTTCAGCTCACTTCAGCCCGACACGGCTCGCGTTTCGACTACCTCAGAGCGGCGCGACTCAGCTCGCTTCAGCCCTGCTCAGCACCCAAAACTCGCACGGTTTTGGAGTGGGGCTGAAGTGAGCCAAACCGAGCTGAGTGAGGCTGGGGGCGTGAGGAGACACTCCCCTGTGCACTGATTGGTGAGGAGGAGTGTCCTCACATGCCCACACACGCCCCGCGAGCACGCTGGGATCTGTAAACACCGTAAACCCGGAAGAAGAATAATTACGAATTACGAGAATTTCTGAAGCCTTATGCGCCTCGCCTCATCTATACGCTCTTGCCAGTATCTGTTGGCGTTGTCGGTGACAACAAGCCACAGCACCAAGACCAGCAACACTAACGACTCCATGTTTATTGTTTACTATCCGGGTCGTGAGACTACCGCTTAAAAGCTCACTGATGTCACTGTTTGCGCTGCTTAACGACATCACGTGACGTCCACCCACTTTCGCTAACTCCACCCAATGTGTCCACCCACTTCCAGCCAGCACGGTTCAGCGCGGTTGTAGTCGAAATGCAACTCCAACAGCCCCACTCAGCTCGACTCAGCACGGCACGGCTCAGCCCGACTCAGCCGCGTTTGTAGTGGAAAAGCGGCAATAGAGTTTGGATTGGGTTCTTTTCATTATAGCCATCCTTCTTTTTACACCAAACCCATCCGAGTGCTCATTACCGAAAAAGCTCCGTTTTCGTTCCATCAGACCACAGAACACGGTTCCTGGTGTCTGTGGGTGGTAGAAATGGGCAACTGGACTTGCTTGAAGATTCTTGAAAACGTTTCACCTCTCGTCCAAAAGGCTTCCTCAGTTCTGTCTGACTAATAGGGAGTATCAGATATTTATCCTCTCCTGGATCAGAATCAGAATTCTGATGACCAGCTCATCTAAGGTGGGGTTTACATTAGACCGTATCAGTGGATCATCAGATTAACATTTTTAAAAACGATTAGCGTGCACACAGCAACGCCAATACACGATTCGCGTGCACACAGCAACGCCAATACACGGATACGCTAATCACATGACTAATTCGGCACGTAAGTTGAGAAATGTGTCAGTGCGGCTCATCGCTTCCTCCTCAGCGGCTGCGCTCCAAATCACTCCGCCCTGAACAGCGAGTGCCCTCTGGAGGGTGTGCACTCCGGCCCTGCGCAGCTCACAGAGCGCGCGAGTGAAGCGCACGAGCAGTGATTCGGGACTGAGCCGCTGTGCACAAGTCACTTACCACTTGCAAGTGGAAGGATGGCAAGCCTAAAGACCATCATAACTACACAATGGGCAGTATTTGCATCAGTATTTGCAGTATTTTCATACTTTTATACTCTTTAATGAAAGGTGATACAAGGCGGAAGTCCGCGCCGTTTTTCAGCAGTCGCGTCACATGACCAACGGCAGCGAATCAGGAAGGTGGATGTCACAGTGACGTTGTCCAATGACGACGCCAGCTAGAGCTCAGCACAGCGTATCCGCGTATTCTCAATGTTTACACAGCACCGGACCAGACGCGATCTGGATTGAATACGTGGACCCTGGCGGATTCCCGTTTCCCGGCGTTTTATTGTAAACGGACAGTGCATCCGCGAAGAAAACGAGACAGATACAGTCTAATGTAAACTTGACCTAAGGGCCTCTGCATGCTCTTGCGACAAGGCTTTCGCAGATAGCTTTTCACAGACAGTTGTAATTTATCGTTGAGCGGGGAGTAATAGGCGTGCGCGATGTTATTCACCGGCACAACGCAAGGGGGCGCGAAGTCGCTAGGAGTAGTTGGTGGGTGTGGTTAGTGGAGTGTTTATCCTCCGGTTACTTATAATGACTAGAACTGGAGTTGTATAGATGTCCGTACTTCCTCACTTCCTCAATCAACCGCTCTTCATGCTGCTCCATCTTCGCTCGTGTTTTTAAAAATGCCGGTCATGAAAACAAAAACCGGGAAAGTAGGGAAGCGGAAGTGCGTGTACAGCGGGTAGAGTGGACCAATCAGAGCCCTCTTGTCTGCAGCGCTGTCTGCGAGGCTTCTGCGGTGGTCACAGTTTTTGGGAGGTGCGCGCAAGAGCGTCTGCGAAGGTGGGGGGGGCTACGCAGACACTGTCTGCGACACCGTCTGCGAGGACTGGGTTGTCAGCATAAATTGGCCTAAAGGTGTCATTGAGGCATCATGTTGGTGTGGGTCACTGGAGGCTGGGTGTGAACGGCGAGTCATTAGGGTGATCAAAGGATTGTCCGTTAGGGTGATCAATGGCAGTCTGACTCTCTCTGTCCTCCTGTGAGTCACTGAAAACAGCTGGGTCCTGGCGTACACCCAGCCGTCTGGGAAGTGTCCCCAATACCGCCTTGTAGATGGTTGACAAATGATGTCTTAGACCCCTACAATCTACATTGTAGGGGTACAACCATCTACAAGGCGGTATTGGACACCCTTCCCAGACGGCTGGGTGTACGCCAGGACCCAGCTGTTTTCAGTGACTCTAATGACTTGCCGTTCACACCCAGCCTCCAGTGACCCACACCAACATGATGCCTCAATGACACCTTAGATGAGCTGGTCATCAGAATTCTGATTCTGATCCAGGAGAGGATAAATATCTGATACTCCCTATTAGAACTGAGGAAGCCTTTTGGACGAGAGGTGAAACGTTTTCAAGAATCTTCAAGCAAGTCCAGTTGCCCATTTCTACCACCCACAGTTTACTATGACCTGGATGATTGAGAATCTTCACAGACATGGTTCCTGGTGTCCAGGTGGAGTCTGATGGTGGTTTGGGAGACTCGGAAACCCCAGGATTTTACTTTCTCTTCGAATTCACCCACAGTGATCTTTGGGGATTTTTGCCCTCTCTCGGAGGCAAAATAAACTTGGCTCCTCTTCCAGGCGAGTGTGTAACAGTTCCAATTGGTGTCCGCTTTTTTTTTTTTAACTTGCCCTAACAGGACAAAAAGAAATGGACGTTTTCAGGCGAGAAGGTGTTTTTTTTTAAATAATAAATATAACCATTTCCTGACTTCTCAAGCTCAACACACTTCCTGCTCATTTTGTTTTTCTGCGCTCTGATCTTTCCCATGTCGATGTTGAGGGAATTTGGCCTCTGTGTCGCCTCGTATTTGTTCCCCAGTTAATCAGGAAGTCATGGATTACAGCTTGAAAGTTCCTACACACTCCAATCAACTCACGTACCGTACAATTTAAACAGGAAACCTACACACACACAGGGCTCGGCAAAATATCATAAGAGTGGCTAATTTTTAAATGTGTGTAGTACACACACGGAGACATGCACATGATTGGTGAAAACCTGCATGTAATCAGTGAAGTATAATAAATAAATAGAACTCTGTTTAAAAATGGAGGGTTTGTTCGGTCTCGCGCAGTGATGATGATGATGTAGCGATGTGTTTCTCTCTGGCCAGTCAGTAGTGTGTCGTGTTTTCACATCACCTTTCGGTTCCTCCTCAGTTCAGGAGGTGATCCAGATTAGCAGGTACTGTCCAGAACTTTGGTCTGACAGAAAACCAAAAAAAAAAGGCGAGTGGAGTTGAGCTGGTTCCAAGCAGTGGGAAAGGGCCATATTGTTCTATACGTGTGTGTGTGTGAGATCTATACTGCTGTGATGGAGAGATTTAATATCTCCTCCTCTCTCCCGTCCCTCTTCCTGTCAGTATTACTATAGATGACGTGGTGTTCGTGATCGATGGAGGGAAAATTAAAGAAACTCACTTCGACACCCAGAACAACATCAGCACAATGAGCGCAGAATGGGTGAGCGTCGCCAACGCCAAGCAGAGGAAGGGGCGGGCTGGCAGGTACTCTCTCCTTCTGTTTTTTTCTCTGTCTGTTTCTTATATTCTCTCTCATTCTCTTTTCTCTCTTGTTGTTTTCTCGCTTTGATTTCTCTCTCTCATTGTTTTTTCTCTCCTCTCTCTCTCTCTTCCCCGTCTTTCTTATTAGGGCCCGAGCCCTATAGGGCGAAGGCCCTATTGTTCTTGTAAGAGTTCACTATTATTAGGGCCCGAGCCCTATAGGGCGAAGGCCCTATTGTTCTTGTAAGAGTTCACTATTATTAGGGCCCGAGCCCTATGGGCGAAGGCCCTATTGTTCTTGTAAGAGTTCACTATTATTATTCTTCCGTCTTCTTCTTCTTCTTCTTCTTCTTCCGTCTTCTTCTTCTTCTTTATTTTTCTCCGCTGTTGGGCCATTTTCGGGGCACTTGCCATGGGCGAAAACGCACGAAATTTGGCACCAGTTCCGAGAATTGCCACCGCTACTCAGAACCAGAAGCCCAAACTTGGCCGGGGCTCAGGGCCTCTATAGCGCCCCCTAAGTCGTTGTGATTTTGGCCTCCCGCATTAAGGTGCCTGGGTGCCATGTAGTTTGTAGTAGTGGCATGCCATTTGGTACGCATATGTATCTCACTAAGCCGGACAAAAATGTAATGCCAATGCATTAGCCACGCCCAACAGGAAGTGAGGTAATTTCACTTTTGTGCGAAATGCATGGCCACGAAGACGGCGCAACTCCTCCTAGACCGTTCATAGGAATGTCACCAAAATTGATACACATCATCTACAGACATGGCTGACAAAAGTTACTAAATACGTTTCACGTTGGATTAACCGTTCAGAAGTTATACGTCAATCAATTTTCGATGCAAAATTTTACATGCTTAAAAATTCATAACAAATCTTCTAATTGCTCAAAACTGCTCATACTTCACACGCAAATCACTCATTGGGCTTCTGACATGTTACCCAATTTCTGTGATACTTCGCCACTGGGGGCGCTATTTTTGGGCAAAAATTCCAATCTTTCCTCAAATTTGGTCAAACTTCACGGCCACCCTCTTTCTGCCTCCCATGTCATGTCTACCACTTTTTGGAAATTTTCGTCCATGGGGGGCGCTGTTTTTGGCCGACGCAATTGCTCCGAAACGGGTTTTTGGTTAATAATTCCATAATGCTTTTCCTTCACACCACTACCTTGTGATAGTACGTTGCTGTTGTAGACACTTATTTTTCCAACTCATAATCGCTCATGTACAGCATAGCGCCACCTACTGACATGGGAAAAGCCAAAAAATTTATTCTTCAAAAATCTATATCTCATCTTCTATTTACTCAATTGTCATCAAACTTCATACGCAAACTCTTCATAGCTCACCTGACATATATGCCAAATTTTGTGCACTTTCGCCACTGGGGGCGCTATTTTTGGGCAAAAAATCCAATCTTTCCTCAAATTTGGTCAAACTTCACGGCCACCCTCTTACTACCTCCCATGTCATGTATACCACTTTTTGGGAATTTTTGTCCATGGGGGGTGCTGTTTTTGGCCGACGCAATTGCTCCATAACGGGTTTTTGGTAAATAATTCCATAATGCTTTTCCTTCACACCACTACCTTGTGATAGTACGTTGCTGTTGTAGACACTTATTTTTCCAACTCATAATCGCTCATGTACAGCATAGCGCCACCTACTGACATGGGAAAAACCAAAAAATTTATTCTTCAAAAATCTATATCTCATCCTCTATTTACTCAATTGTCATCAAACTTCATACACATACTCTTCATAGCTCACCTGGCATATACGCCAAAGTTTGTGCACTTTCGCCCCTGGGGGTGCTGGTTATGGCAAAAATGATATTGCGGCTTCTGATTTGTCAACCTTGGCAAGCAAACTCTTTACAAGACCCTTATTGGGGCGCTTGCCATGGTCGACAACGCACGAAATTTGGCTCCTTTTTCTTAGACTGCCACCGCTACTGAGAACCAGAAGCCCAGATCCAGACGGGCCTCAGGGCCTCTATAGCGCCCCCCGAGCACCGTACAGTGCGAGACCCTATTGTTACCATGTGTCCAATTCTGTGCTTTGTCGCCATTGTGGGAGTAATGTCTCTTGCCGAAGAAGCTGTGGAAGTTATTTCGCGGGGACGCATGCCCCCGCCCCCCTTGGCCGCTGGCGCGAGGGCCCGTCGAGGCCGCTTGCGGCTTTAATTATTCTTCTTCCGTCTTCTTCTTTATTTTTCTCCGCTGTTGGGCCATTTTCGGGGCACTTGCCATGGGCGAAAACGCATGAAATTTGGCACCAGTTCCGAGAATTGCCACCGCTACTCAGACCCAAAAGCCCAAACTTGGCCGGGGCTCAGGGCCTCTATAGCGCCCCCTAAGTCGTTGTGATTTTGGTCTCCCGCATTAAGGTGCCTGGTTGCCATGTAGTTTGTAGTAGTGGCATGCCATTTGGTACGCATATGTATCTCAGTAGGCCGGACAAAAATGTAATGCCAATGCATTAGCCACGCCCAACAGGAAGTGAGGTAATTTCACTTTTGTGCGAAATGCATGGCCACGAAGACGGCGCAACTCCTCCTAGACCGTTCATAGGAATGTCACCAAAATTGATACACATCATCTACAGACATGGCTGACAAAAGATACTAAATACGTTTCACGTAGCATACACCGTTCAGAAGTTATACGTCAATCAATTTTCGATGCAAAATTTTACATGCTTAAAAATTCATAACAAATCTTCTAGTTGCTCAAAACTGCTCATACTTCACACGCAAATCACTCATTGGGCTTCTGACATGTTACCCAATTTCTGTGATATTTCGCCACTGGGGGCGCTATTTTTGGGCAAAAAATCCAATCTTTCCTCAAATTTGGTCAAACTTCACGGCCACCCTCTTACTACCTCCCATGTCATGTATACCACATTTTGGGAATTTTCGTCCATGGGGGGCGCTGTTTTTGGCCGACGCAATTGCTCAAAAACGGGTTTTTGGTAAATTATTCCATAATGCTTTCCCTTCACACCACTACCTTGTGATAGTACGTTGCTGTTGTAGACACTTATTTTTCCAACTCATAATCGCTCATGTACAGCATAGCGCCACCTACTGACATGGGAAAAACCAAAAAATTTATTCTTCAAAAATCTATATCTCATCTTCTATTTACTCAATTGTCATCAAACTTCATACACAAACTCTTCATAGCTCACCTGACATATACGCCAAATTTTGTGCACTTTCGCCCCTGGGGGTGCTGGTTATGGCAAAAATGATATTGCAGCTTCTGGTTTGTCAAACTTGGCTAGCAAACTCTTTACAAGACCCTTTTTGGGGCGCTTGCCATGGTCGACAACGCACGAAATTTGGCTCCTTTTTCTTAGACTGCCACCGCTACTGAGAACCAGAAGCCCAGATCCAGGCGGGCCTCAGGGCCTCTTTAGCGCCCCCTAAGTCGTTGTGATTTTGGCCTCCCGCATAAAGGTGCCTGGTTGCCATGTAGTTTGTAGTAGTGGCATGCCATTTGGTACGCATATGTATCTCACTAAGCCGGACAAAAATCTGATGCCAATGCATTAGCCACGCCCAACAGGAAGTGAGGTAATTTCACTTTTGTGCGAAATGCATGGCCACGACGTCGGCGCACCTCCTCCAAGGCCGTTCATAGGAATGTCACCAAAATTGATAGACATCATCTACAGACATGGCTGACAAAAGTTCCTAAATACGTTTCACGTAGGATAAGCCGTTCAGAAGTTATACGTCAATCAATTTTCAATGCAAAATTTTACATGCTTAAAAATTCATAACAAATCTTCTAATTGCTCAAAACTGCTCATACTTCACACGCAAATCCGTCATTGGGCTTCTGACATGTTACCCAATTTCTGTGATATTTCGCCACTGGGGGCGCTATTTTTGGGCAAAAAATCCAATCTTTCCTCAAATTTGGTCAAACTTCACGGCCACCCTCTTACTACCTCCCATGTCATGTATACCCCATTTTGGGAATTTTCGTCCATGGGGGGCGCTGTTTTTGGCCGACGCAATTGCTCCAAAACGGGTTTTTGGTAAATAATTCCTTAATGCTTTTCCTTCACACCACTACCTTGTGATAGTACGTTGCTGTTGTAGACACTTATTTTTCCAACTCATAATCGCTCATGTACAGCATAGCGCCACCTTCTGACATGGGAAAAACCAAAACATTTTTTCTTCAAAAATCAATATCTCATCTTCTATTTACTCTATCTTGATCAAACTTGATACGCACACTCGTAACAGGTCACCTGACATATCTCCCAAATTTTGTAAACTTTTGCCACTGGGGGCGCTGTTTTCAGGCAACATTTTATATCTCGGCTTCTGATTGGTCAAACTTGATCAAACTTGACACAACAACTCTTCATAGGTCCCTTGACATGTATACCAAATTTGGTGAACTTTCACCACTGGGGGCACTCATTGCGCTGTATCAGTTGCGGGAGAGGTGTTTCCAATCATGAGGCACCAGGAGTATGTTGTTTTTGTTGCCTTAAACACACATGACTTGTGGGGAATGGGTAGGCAGTCGGGAGCAAGTGTTGTAGCGTTACATACAGACTAATAGATGTCTAACAGAAGACAATCCTATGTAGCTTTAGCTTGGTGACTGAGGAGGTAAATACATTAATTTGGTTGGGAAGCCATGGCATAAAATTTTCTGTCCATGACAACATCTCAGCGCACCGTGTACTCTGTGTCCGATTCTGTGCTTTGTCGCCATTGCGGGAGTAATGTCTCTTGCCGAAGAAGCTGTGGAAGGTATTTCGCGGGGACGCATGCCCCCGCCCCCCTTGGCCGCTGGCGCGAGGGCCCGTCGAGGCCGCTTGCGGCTTTAATTATTCTTCCGTCTTCTTCTTCTTCCGTCTTCTTCTTCTTTATTTTTCTCCGCTGTTGGGCCATTTTCGGGGCGCTTGCCATGGGCGAAAACGCACGAAATTTGGCACCAGTTCCGAGAATTGCCACCGCTACTCAGAACCAAAAGCCCAAACTTGGCCGGGGCTCAGGGCCTCTATAGCGCCCCCTAAGTCGTTGTGATTTTGGCCTCCCGCATTAAGGTGCCTGGTTGCCATATAGTTTGTAGTAGTGGCATGCCATTTGGTACGCATATGTATCTCACTAAGCCGGACAAAAATGTAATGCCAATGCATTAGCCACGCCCAACAGGAAGTGAGGTAATTTCACTTTTGTGCGAAATGCATGGCCACGAAGACGGCGCAACTCCTAGACCGTCCATGGGAATGTCACCAACATTGATACACATCATCTACAGACATGGCTGACAAAAGTTACTAAATACGTTTCACGTAGGATAAACCGTTCAGAAGTTATACGTCAATCAATTTTCACTTCAAAATTTTACATGCTTAAAAATTCATAAGAAATCTTCTAATTGCTCAAAACTGCTCATACTTCACACGCAAATCACTCATTGGGCTTCTGACATGTTACCCAGTTTCTGTGATATTTCGCCACTGGGGGCGCTATTTTTGGGCAAAAAATCCAATCTTTCCTCAAATTTGGTCAAACTTCACGGCCACCCTCTTACTACCTCCCATGTCATGTATACCGCATTTTGGGAATTTTCGTCCATGGGGGGCGCTGTTTTTGGCCGACGCAATTGCTCCAAAACGGGTTTTTGGTAAATAATTCCATAATGCTTTTCCTTCACACCACTACCTTGTGATAGTGCGTTGCTGTTGTTGACACTTATTTTTCCAACTCATAATCGCTCATGTACAGCATAGCGCCACCTTCTGACATGGGAAAAACCAAAAAATGTATTCTTCAAAAATCTATATCTCATCTTCTATTTACTCAATTGTCATCAAACTTGATAGGCAAACTCTTCATATCTCACCTGACATGTACGCCAAATTTTGTGCACTTTCGCCCCTGGGGGTGCTGGTTATGGCGGAAATGATATTGCAGCTTCTGATTTGTCAAACTTGGCAAGCAAACTCTTTTCAAGACCCTTATTGGGGCGCTTGCCATGGTCGACAACGCACGAAATTTGGCTCCTTTTTCTTAGACTGCCACCGCTACTGAGAACCAGAAGCCCAGATCCAGGCGGGCCTCAGGGCCTCTATAGCGCCCCCTAACTCGTTGTGATTTTGGCCTCCCGCTTTAAGGTGCCTGGTTGCCATGTAGTTTGTAGTAGTGGCATGCCATTTGGTACGCATATGTATCTCACTAAGCCGGACAAAAATGTAATGCCAATGCATTAGCCACGCCCAACAGGAAGTGAGGTAATTTCACTTTTGTGCGATATGCATGGCCACGAAGACGGCGCAACTCCTCCTAGACCGTTCATAGGAATGTCACCAAAATTGATACACATCATCTACAGACATGGCTGACAAAAGTTACTAAATAGGTTTCACGTGGCATAAACCGTTCAGAAGTTATACGTCAATCAATTTTCAATGCAAAATTTTACATGCTTAAAAATTCATAACAAATCTTCTAATTGCTCAAAACTGCTCATACTTCACACGCAAATCCCTCATTGGGCTTCTGACATGTTACCCAATTTCTGTGATATTTCGCCACTGGGGGCGCTATTTTTGGGCAAAAAATCCAATCTTTCCTCAAATTTGGTCAAACTTCACGGCCACCCTCTTACTACCTCCCATGTCATGTATACCACATTTTGGGAATTTTCGTCCATGGGGGGCGCTGTTTTTGGCCGACGCAATTGCTCCAAAACGGGTTTTTGGTAAATAATTCCATAATGCTTTTCCTTCACACCACTACCTTGTGATAGTGCGTTGCTGTTGTAGACACTTATTTCTCCAACTCATAATCGCTCATGTACAGCATAGCGCCACCTACTGACATGGGAAAAACCAAAAAATTTATTCTTCAAAAATCTATATCTCATCTTCTATTTTCTCAATTGTCATCAAACTTCATACGCAAACTCTTCATAGCTCACCTGACATATACGCCAAATTTTGTGCACTTTCGCCCCTGGGGGTGCTGGTTATGGCACAAATGATATTGCAGCTTCTGATTTGTCAAACTTGGCAAGCAAACTCTTTACGGTATTTCGCGGGGACGCATGCCCCCGCCCCCCCTGGCCGCTGGCGCGAGGGCCCGTCGAGGCCGCTTGCGGCTTTAATTATTCTTCCGTCTTCTTCTTCTTTATTTTTCTCCGCTGTTGGGCCATTTTCGGGGCGCTTGCCATGGGCGAAAACGCACGAAATTTGGCACCAGTTCCGAGAATTGCCACCGCTACTCAGAACCAAAAGCCCAAACTTGGCCGGGGCTCAGGGCCTCTATAGCGCCCCCTAAGTCGTTGTGATTTTGGCCTCCCGCATTAAGGTGCCTGGTTGCCATATAATTTGTAGTAGTGCCATGCCAATTGGTATGCATATGTATCTCACTAAGCCGGACAAAAATGTAATGCCAATGCATTAGCCACGCCCAACAGGAAGTGAGGTAATTTCACTTTTGTGCGAAATGCATGGCCACGAAGACGGCGCAACTCCTCCTAGACCGTTCATAGGAATGTCACCAACATTGATACACATCAACAGACATGGCTGACAAAAGTTACTAAATACGTTTCACGTAGGATTAACCGTTCAGAAGTTATACGTCAATCAATTTTCGATGCAAAATTTAACATGCTTAAAAATTCATAACAAATCTTCTGATTGCTCAAAACAGCTCATACTTCACACGCAAATCACTCATTGGGCATCTGACATGTTACCCAATTTCTGTGATATTTCGCCACTGGGGGCGCTATTTTTGGGCAAAAATTCCGATCTTTCCTCAAATTTGGTCAAACTTCATGGCCACCCTCTTACTACCTCCCATGTCATGTGTACCACATTTTGGAAATTTTCGTCCATGGGGGGCGTTGTTTTTGGCCGACGCAATTGCTCCAAAACGGGTTTTTGGTAAATAATTCCATAATGCTTTTCCTTCACACCACTACCTTGTGATAGTACGTTGCTGTTGTAGACACTTATTTTTCCAACTCATACTCGCTCATGTACAGCATAGCGCCACCTACTGACATGGGAAAAACCAAAAAATTTATTCTTCAAAAATCTATATCTCATCTTCTATTTACTCAATTGTCATCAAACTTCATACGCAAACTCTTCATAGCTCACCTGACATTTACGCCAAATTTTGTGCACTTTCGCCACTGGGGGCGCTATTTTTGGGCAAAAAATCCAATCTTTCCTCAAATTTGGTCAAACTTCACGGCCACCCTCTTCCTACCTCCCATGTCATGTATACCACATTTTGGGAATTTTCATCCATGGGGGGCGCTGTTTTTGGCCGACGCAATTGCTCCAAAACGGGTTTTCGGTAAATTATTCCATGATGCTTTTCCTTCACACCACTACCTTGTGAAAGTACGTTGCTGTTGTAGACACTTATTTTTCCAACTCATAATCGCTCATGTACAGCATAGCGCCACCTACTGACATGTGAAAAACCAAAAAATTTATTCTTCAAAAATCTATATCTCATCTTCTATTTACTCAATTGTCATCAAACTTCATAAGCAAACTCTTCATACCTCACCTGACATATACGCCGAATTTTGTGCACTTTCGCCCCTGGGGCTGCTGGTTATGGCAAAAATGATATTGCAGCTTCTGATTTGTCAAACTTGGCAAGCGAACTCTTTACAAGACCCTTATTGGGGCGCTTGCCATGGTCGACAACGCACGAAATTTGGCTCCTTTTTCTTAGACTGCCACCGCTACTGAGAACCAGAAGCCCAGATCCAGGCGGGCCTCAGGGCCTCTATAGCGCCCCCCGAGCACCGTTCAGTGCGAGACCCTATTGTTGCCATGTGTCCTTTTCTGTGGTTTGTCGCCATTGTGGGAGTAATGTCTCTTGCCGAAGAAGCTGTGGAAGGTGTTTCGCGGGGACGCATGCCCCCGCCCCCCTTGGCCGCTGGCGCGAGGGCCCGTCGAGGCCGCTTGCGGCTTTAATTCTTTTTTCTCTTTCTTGTTTTTCTTTCACACTCATATTGTCTCTTTCTTATCCTCTTGTATTCTCTCTCTTTCTTGTTGTTTTCTCTTATATTCTCTCTCTCTCATTTTGTCTCTTTCTTATCCTCTTCTATTCTGTTATTCCCCCCCCAGTGGGGTTTCTAAACTCTCTATCTCCTCCCTCTGTCTTTCTTATTCCCTTTTCTCTCTCTCTCTCTCCCCCCTCTCTTTCTTATTAGGGCCCGAGCCCTATGGGCGAAGGCCCTATTGTTCTTGTAAGAGTTCACTATTATTATTCTTCCGTCTTCTTCTTCTTCTTCTTCTTCCGTCTTCTTCTTCTTCTTTATTTTTCTCCGCTGTTGGGCCATTTTCGGGGCACTTGCCATGGGCGAAAACGCACGAAATTTGGCACCAGTTCCGAGAATTGCCACCGCTACTCAGAACCAGAAGCACAAACTTGGCCGGGGCTCAGGGCCTCTATAGCGCCCCCTAAGTCGTTGTGATTTTGGCCTCCCGCATTAAGGTGACTGGGTGGCATGTAGTTTGTAGTAGTGGCATGCCATTTGGTACGCATATGTATCTCACTAAGCCGGACAAAAATGTCATGCCACTGCATTAGCCACGCCCAACAGGAAGTGAGGTAATTTCACTTTTGTGCGAAATGCATGGCCACGAAGAGGGCGCAACTCCTCCTAGACCGTTCATAGGAATGTCACCAAAATTGATTCACATCATCTACAGACATGGCTGACAAAAGTTACTAAATAGGTTTCACGTGGCATAAACCGTTCAGAAGTTATACGTCTATCAATTTTCGATGCAAAATTTTACATGCTTAAAAATTCATAACTAATCTTCTGATTGCTCAAAACTGCTCATACTTCACACGCAAATCCGTCATTGGGCTTCTGACATGTTACCCAATTTCTGTGATATTTCGCCACTGGGGGCGCTATTTTTGGGCAAAAATTCCAATCTTTCCTCAACTTTGGTCAAACTTCACGGCCACCCTCTTACTACCTCCCATGTCATGTATACCACATTTTGGAAATTTTCGTCCATGGGGGGCGCTGTTTTTGGCCGACGCATTTGCTCCAAAACGGGTTTTTGGTAAATAATTCCATTATGCTTTTCCTTCACACCACTACCTTGTGATAGTACGTTGCTGTTGTAGACACTTATTTTTCCAACTCATAATCGCTCATGTACAGCATAGCGCCACCTACTGACATGGGAAAAACCAAAAAATTTATTCTTCAAAAATCTATATCTCATCTTCTATTTACTCAATTGTCATCAAACTTCATACGCAAACTCTTCATAGATCACCTGACATCTACGCCAAATTTTGTGCACTTTCGCCCCTGGGGGTGCTGGTTATGGCAAAAGTGATATTGCAGCTTCTGATCTGTCAAGCTTGCCAAGCAAACTCTTTACAAGACCCTTATTGGGGCGCTTGCCATGGTCGACAACGCACGAAATTTGGCTCCTTTTTCTTAGACTGCCACCGCTACTGAGAACCAGAAGCCCAGATCCAGGCGGGCCTCAGGGCCTCTATAGCGCCCCCTAACTCGTTGTGATTATGGCCTCCCGCATTAAGGTGCCTGGTTGCCATGTAGTTTGTAGTAGTGGCATGCCATTTGGTACGCATATGTATCTCACTAAGCCGGACAAAAATGTAATGCCAATGCATTAGCCACGCCCAAGAGGAAGTGAGGTAATTTCACTTTTGTGCGAAATGCATGGCCACGAACACGGCGCAACTCCTCCTAGACCGTTCATAGGAATGTCACCAAAATTGATACACATGATCTACAGACATGGCTGACAAAAGTTTCTAAATACGTTTCACGTAGCATAAACCGTTCAGAAGTTATACGTCAATCAATTTTCACTGCAAAATTTTACATGCTTAAAAATTCATAACAAATCTTCTACTTGCTCAAAACTGCTCATACTTCACACGCAAATCACTCATTGGGCTTCTGACATGTTACCCAATATCTGTGACATTTCGCCACTGGGGGCGCTATTTTTGGGCAAAAAATCCAATCTTTCCTCAAATTTGGTCAAACTTCTCGGCCACCCTCTTACTACCTCCCATGTCATGTATACCACATTTTGGGAATTTTCGTCCATGGGGGGCGCTGTTTTTGGCCGACGCAATTGCTCCAACACGGGTTTTTGGTAAATAATTCCATAATGCTTTTCTTTCACACCACTACCTTGTGGTAATGTCTCTTGCCGAAGAAGCTGTGGAAGGTTTTTCGCGGGGACGCATGCCCCCGCCCCCCTTGGCCGCTGGCGCGAGGGCCCGTCGAGGCCGCTTGCGGCTTTAATTCTTTTTTCTCTTTCTTGTTGTTTTCTCTCTCGCTATCATTCATTCTCTTACTCTCATATTTTGTCTCTTTCTTATCCTCTTATTCTCTTTTCTCTTGGTCGCTCATATTTTCTCGTATCCTCTTATATTCTCCATTTTCTCTTTCTTGTTTTCTCTCTTCTGTCTTTCTTATTCTCTTATATTCTCTTTCTTTTTGCGCTCTCTCTCGTTTTGTCTCTTTCTTATCCTCTTCTATTCTCTGTTATTCCCCCCAGTGGGGTTTCTAAACTCTCTCTCTCTCTCTCTCTCCCCCCCCCTTCTTATTCGCTTTTCTCTCTCTGTTGTTTTCCCTCTCATTCTCCTCTCTCTCTCTCTCTCTCTCTCTCTCTCGCTGTCTCCTCTCTCTTCCCCCATCTTTCTTATTCTTTTTTTCTCTTTCTTGTTGTTTCTCTCTCGCTATCATTCATTCTCTTATTTTCTCTCTCACTCTCATATTTTGTCTCTTTTCTCTTGGTCTCATATTTTCTCGTATCCTCTTTTTCTCTCTTTGATTTTTCTCTCTCTCCCCCTCTGTCTGTCTTATCCTCTTATATTCTCTATTTTCTCTTGTTTTCTCTCTCATTTTGTCTTTCTTATTCTCTTATTCTCTCTCGTCGTTTTCTCTTTCTTATATTCTTTCTTTTTGTGCTCTCTCTCATTTTGTCTCTCTCTCATCCTCTTCTATTCTCTGTTATTCCCCCCCAGTGGGGTTTCTAAACTCTCTCTCTCTCTGTGTTCCCGGTGCCTCGTGCCCCTCAGTTTTTCGCTGTAATTGCTCTCCGCTCAGTCTGTAGCCTGGCCCGCCTGGGAATGTAAATGCGTCTCATTTGATTTTCCTCACTCAGCTTTTACGCCGCGGTTTCTGATTTCATTTTGTTCGTTTCATGGTAACGAATCCTAACTGGGTTCTCCGAGTCGTGCCATGAACCGGTGGAAATGTGGCCCTGTTCGTCTTGATTTGAATAAAGCTGCGTCTGACATTTCGCAGCACTCCAGCTGATGTCTACAGTGCGTTCTCCGTGATATGGAATGGAACCAAACACACCAGAATGACTCGCTGGGAAATTTTCTTTTTCATCTTTTTTTTTTTTTTTTTTATAAAGGGTGTGAAAACTTTTACACTTTATTTTTCCCCCCCCATATGTTTTAAGGCTGTGAATGTAAATGAATTGACTGAGCATCTGGTTACGTGTCGCAGCCAAAATAACGCTGCTCATGTGACTAATGTTGATGACGTAATTGACGTAAACAATTGTGCGAAAAAAATCAGGATTTCATAAAATTTAAGCAGGTCAGGGGTGTGTGTGTGTGTGTGTGTGTGTGTGTGAGAGTTTTCTTCTGGAATCTCTGCTTAAGCTGGTAGCTTTAAGAAGTTAAACCTAAATTACACCAAAGCTCGAGTAAATGCTTGAATCTGATTGGTCAGAAGGTGTGTATTAGCTCATGGAACAGCACTGGTAGTTCTACATGTAGCATGATCAATAGGTTTATATTAATTATTCGAATGCGTTATTGTTTCCATAGTAACAGTAATCATACACAGGGACTTGTAAAGCAGAAGCTCGACATAACCGAAGACTCGTAATAAACAGATTTAAAAAGTGTCATTATTCAATAAAATAATTCTTACAAACATTGAAGTATATTTATATTTAACATGTTAACTGTTTTGTTGTTTACGCACTAACGTGGTGGTTGTTTGTCCGATTGGTTTTTGTGCTAGGCTTCGTACTAGCTAAATTGTCATCGCTAGTTAACTGTACTAGACTCCACAGGGTTGGTCCAAGCCAATCGTTTGGATTTGTTGCGATACCTGATTTGCATGTAGACTTCCATGGTTAGAGAAGCAGCTTTGGGACCAGAAGGTCGTTGGTTCGGTTCCCCGGACCAGCAGGAATGGCTGAAGTGCCGTTGCTCTTGAGCAAGGCACCTAACCCCAGGCTGCTCTGGGTATCTTGTACGTTGCTCTAGATAAGAGCGTCTGCTTAACGTCATTAATGTAACGCGTAGACTTGAGAATCTGGATTTAAGTGTTCTTGCTACTTGCCGATGGCGTTCAAGGCCGAGGAGGCGATTTTGGAGAAACCAGCTAGATTTTGAAATGATCCAACCAAAAAAATTCCACCTCCTTCCTTCAGCCTTCCCTCCAAAGCCGCTCTTCCAAAACGCACGAACGCGCACTGCCTGACTACCGCTGGAGGACAAGTCCCCGAGAGAGCGTATTGGGAGAGAGGAGCGTGGCTCAGCGCATCATCGTCATGTCCAATGAATGAAATTCACCCCAAAAAACAAAACGAACCGGGTAACTCCCTCCTTCAACCATCGTTGAAAAGACTTACTGATGTTTCCTCCGGTTTGACTTCTTGCTGCCTCTACCTGCCATTCAGAAAGTCCTACTTGAAGTCGGAATTACGGGTTTGTCATGCTCAAGTGTGTTTTTTGTTTGTTTGGTCAGCATGAAATAAAATATCGCAGACGCCAAGATCCCATCTCACTTGTTCATGCAGATACAAACCAAGAGCTTCAGTTAAAGGAGAACTGAAGGCAATTTTTTTTTTTTATGATCAAATTTCTGTTTCTCTCATTTTATTAAATATCAGAATGCATTTTTGATCGCTATTTTGTCGCTGCTATAGCAAGTTATGAGTGTTTGAAATACGCTCTGTAATAGATCGGTCCATATGTCAAAGCGATGGCCGTAAACAAGATTCATTGAGACCTGTGCGAGACATCGTAGGACGGAAGTAAAACGTACAGCAGAAATCAAAGTGACCGACATCTGCCGGTGTTCCGTGTCCGAAATCGCTCACTCGTTCACTACTCCCTACATAGGGAATTACTCTATAGAGGACTATATATTGAATTCATTGGTAAAATAAAAAAACGCTTTCGGACACTACTCCGTCGCACTGGTGTTTACAGTACGTCATTACTGTCGCACGATTAAAACGTGCCGGATCAGTCGGCTGGTGGGTTTCAAAATAATAAAACACGCATGTGTGTTTGTGATAAATCCATATTATACTGAGCGGATTTCCCACATTAATCAATTGAGGTTTTTCACCCACATGACCAAGTCATGTGATGCATCGTTAGGCTGCCATTTTGGACGTCACGGCTCGAATCAGTTTGAATGCGAGGAAGGCGACAAACGAAAAACATAAAAGAAAAAGGAGCGAGATGCAGAAAACACCTTCACTATCCAGCGACGTAGGGCATTTACAGGGCGAGCAGAGGGAGAGGTATTTGCAAAAATTGAGGTTAGCAGGCTTAGAGAACGACGTTTACCTGCTTCCACCAGGATTGTTCACTGACGTACGGAAGTACACGAAGCCCTCGTCTTTACCTGACTTCGGCCCACACGATCTGTATACCTATGTCGTTAAAAACCAGGCTGGGTAACATGCCTACATCAGCGGGTCGTCCCTGGAGCCGGTGGTCGCCATCTTATTACAGCTAAGGTTTGTTCACATTTTCATTTACTTTCAGTCCTCAGGATAAACAAAATGTTATTAAATGTCATTGAAATAACTTCTTAGTCTGTTGAGACATGGCCTGTTATAAATTTGCTGTTACCAGGCAATGACCAAGAACTGTATTATTAGGGTCGGTGTCTGTGTTGTAGCAGTGTACTAGCAGCTAGCTGTTAGCACTAGCTAATGTCAACAACATAGTAGCTAGTATGTTACTGTAGCAATGTTGACGTTCAGTCATTTGGATGACTGTTAAAACCTTTCAGCCTCAAGTTTTTCCTTTACTGTATTTACTAGTTTACTGTAATTATGATCCGGCAGTTATTTACACCGGATCCAGTGTAAATAGCTGCCGGAGCGCGCTCCGGCTTGCTCCCCCTCAAATTAAGCAGCGCGCTCCGGAACCTCGGCCGGAGCACTCCGGGAGCAAGCCGGAGCGGGCTGCTTAATTTGAGGGGGAGCAAGCCGGAGCGCGCTGCTTAATTTGAGGGGGAGCAAGCCGGAGTGCGCTGCTTAATTTGAGGGGGAGCAAGCCGGAGCGCGCTCCAGAACCTCGGCCGGAGCACTCCGGGAGCAAGCCGGAGCGGGCTGCTTAATTTGAGGGGGAGCAAGCCGGAGCGCGCTCCGGAACCTCGGCTGGAGCACTCCGGGAGCAAGCCGGAGCGGGCTGCTTAATTTGAGGGGGAGCAAGCCGGAGCGCGCTGCTTAATTTGAGGGGGAGCAAGCCGGAGTGCGCTGCTTAATTTGAGGGGGAGCAAGCCGGAGCGCGCTCCAGAACCTCGGCCGGAGCACTCCGGGAGCAAGCCGGAGCGGGCTGCTTAATTTGAGGGGGAGCAAGCCGGAGCGCGCTGCTTAATTTGAGGGGGAGCAAGCCGGAGTGCGCTGCTTAATTTGAGGGGGAGCAAGCCGGAGCGCGCTGCTTAATTTGAGGGGGAGCAAGCCAGAGTGCGCTGCTTAATTTGAGGGGCAGCAAGCCGGAGCGCGCTGCTTAATTTGAGGGGGAGCAAGCTGGAGCGCGCTCCGGCAGCTATTGACACTGGATCCGGTGTAAATAGCTGCCGGATCATAATTACAGTAAACTAGTAAATACAGTAAAGGAAAAACTTGAGACTGAAAGGTTTTAACAGTCATCCAAATAACTGAACGTCAACATTGCTACAGTAACATACTAGCTACTATGTTGTTGACATTAGCTAGCTTGACCTTCAAAATGGCGGACACCTGGGCGTCACGTGACCCTGTGACGTCAGGTGAAATACCTCAATACAAAGTACCTGCATCTTTCAGTTCTTTTAAATCAAGGCTGAATCCTTTCTTTCTTCTTTCCTGCTGCCTTTTATTAAATCACATTTGAGGCTTTTAATTTGATTTCTTTCAGCACGACCGCAATGCATGATGGGATATACTGCTTTGGTTAGTGACCATCGGTTGTACACTACTTTTCATGATGCATTGTGGGATACTTTGAGTGCACTATATAGGGTGTAAATAATCCTCACTAAGGTTTTGGACGGCACTACAAAATGGCGTCCTCACTATATAGTGCCCTAGTAGGGAGCGATTTCGGACACAGGAAAAGCGACCGACGTCTGCCGACGTTGTCAAAAGACGTGCGCGCCCTCCTTCTAATGCTGACGTAATCAAGCCGGAAGTTTTGTTTGTTTTGATAGCAATCAGGAAAGTTTGAAAAAAGTAGTCAGTAATCGCCATTTAAACTCACTTTTGTGCAATACTTCGTTTGGAAAACAGTTTTCAAATTGGCACCTGGCTGACACTTGACGTTTCGAAGTCTCGCACAAGTCTCGTGAAGATCGCGCGGATAAGCGACGCCTGCCGTGGACCAAACGAACTAAATTCAACACGGCTAAAAACCGAATAGGCCGATAAGTATAATATTTAATTGCGATTAGTTGCCAATACGAGTCACGATATAAGGTTACTAAAACCGAAAATGTAATTGAATAACACGTTAATTAAGAAATAAAGCAAGTTTAAAAAGGACTTCAGTTCTGTTTTAACGTTCACAATGTTCAAACATCAGAACAGGAAAAATTGTGATCTCAAACTGTGACTTTCTTTCACTGTGGCATAGGTTGATGAGTATTTCAGAAACTGCTGATCTCCTGGGGTTTCCACCAGGGCTTTGAACCGGTTCAAGGAACGAAAACGAAAACCGGGAACTTTTTCTATTTCACATGGAACAGAAACGAAACCAGAAACTTTATTATTTTTTATGTTCCGGAACAGAAACGCTTATTTAAAAATAATGGTAACCGGTTAATACCGGTTTTTATTTCGTTCCTCAAAGTTTCCGTAGCCTACAAATAAAAAAGTAATTCTTCTCCTGCGCAAGTTTCTATGACCCGCTGGGGTTCACTTCCTGTGTGACGTTCGCTGACTGAATGGAGAGAGCGGGAAGGTGGACTGCTATCATGTCTCCATTACTGAGTGTCTGAGCAAAGAAGAGCCTGAACGATGCAACCTCCCTATTGGCTGTTTGTAAAAATGTATCAATTGTTGCCCTTCCCACGGGAATCATCGCGGGCTCGAGAGACGAGACCTGACGAGTTAGTTCGTTGGTAGCAGAACAAAATGTCTGGACACAAATCAGGTTTTCAGAAAAGGAAAGAAAATAAACGGAGGGTCGAAAATACAAAAAAGGAGGCAGAAAATGCAAAACGAGTTTTAAGGTAGGACAAATGGTTACTTTTTAAGGCGGCCCGCCGTGGCTGCAGGCTTTCAGTTGTGTCATTGAATGGTTACTTTTCTGAGGCGGCCCGCCGTGGCTGCCTGCAGGCTTATTTATTATAGCCCATTTAGTTAAAATAGTTGATATAAAATGTTTATAGTTATAGTTATGTGATGGTTGTCCTGATTTAGACTGGTGTTTTTTTTGGGGGGGGGGTTGCGCGATGTTGCACCCGGGTCCAGATTAGGGCAGAACCGGCCCTGGCTACATTTCAGGTGTAGTTTGTTTTATGAATGTATGTACTTGCATAGATGTGTACTTGCTCTTCCAATATGGCGCCTAACAAAATCTCGCGGCGCGGTGACGTCATGCGGTAGCCCTCTATAGGGCCTGACTAGCCTTTGGTAACACACTAAACGAATTATCTTTCATTTTTGGCACTTTTTCTGTTTGTGTAGATGGGAAGACATACTGAGAATCCAAATCGCCAACATTTGAAATAATAATTGTTTTGAATTATTTCTTGTCTTATTTAATGAAGGTTGTAATAGAATTAGCCTACATTTGGCTTAAGCTGGATGAGACAGAGACATAATTTTATAGCCATTTGTTAAACCGCTGAGAGGGAACGTAATTAACTGTTCCGGGAACTAAATTTTTTTGTTCTAACCGGTTCGGGAACGTCTATTTAATGGTGGAACCCAAAACCGGAAACGTTAAAATTCCGTTTCTGTTCGGAACGAACCAATAGGAAAACAATTCTGGTTCAAAGCCCTGGTTTCCACACAAACAGTCTCTAGAGTTTATACAGAATGGTGCGGAAAACAACAAACATCGAGCGAGTGAGCGACAGTTCTGTGGGTGGAAACAAACGCCTTGTTGATAAGAGAGGGTCAGAGGAAAATGGACAGATTGGTTTGATCTTTTTTGCCAGGAAGGAAGGATATAGTAACTTGTAGCAACGCTTTACAACCGTGGTGAGCAGAAAAGCATCTCAGCATGGAACAGAACACCACACTGGGTTCCACTCCTGCAGCCAAGAACAGGGGTCTTAGACTCTAGAACAAGTTCCTATTAAAGTGGCCAGTGAATGTATATCAACTAAAAAAGTGTACAAGCAACAGCTAACGATAGTTATATTGCTGAAAATAAACATTTGTGTACCATCCACTAGTGAAACAGTCCTCCACTATGAGGAAAGGTTGAAGGTCCTTCCAACTCGGGTATCGAAATTATTTCCCAAGTTCCTACTCGAAATTGGTTAAGGTGGTGTTCATGTGCACAAGTTTCACAGAACATCTACCAAACCATCACCGAAGAAGTGTGGAAGCGCCACATTGGACGCGTGCTGCGTATGCCACCCATGCCAATCCAGGGAATAGCCCTCAGATGGACTCCTGATGGCTGGAGAAACAGAGGCAGGCCCCAGGAAACTTGGAAGAGGACCCTTGAAAAGGAAATGAAGATGAAAGGATGGACCTGGGGCTACCTGGAAAGATGGGCTCCAGATCGAGAACGTTGGAGGGCTTTGGTCGAGGCCTCATGCTCTATTATGGGCAATGTGCAACTTCTAAGTCAGCAACTCGTATGTACCATTGTACCGTTCGAAAGCATGCGAAGGCAGCATTTATCTAACAACTTTTTCATCGCGTTTTCGCAGTGAAACTGTCGTAGGTATAATGTTGGGTGTAACAGGAAACGTTGGATGCCCTTTGTCTGCCATTTTTGTTCGGCTAGATGGTTAGATTTATCAATACGTCTGCCTAGCATTGTGGAAATCTCTGATCGTGCGCAGATAGGTAGACCAGCAGGTAGGCCATCCAGTCAGATGAACGCGCACTGCCTGACTACTCAACAGGCAGGCAGGCAGGCAATCGGATGAAATGATTCGGACCAAATGAAATGATTGGACGGGCTTTTTATATCCCTGCAACTGCCACAGATGATGGACTTTTTATTACTTTTTTTAGCTCACTGGCCATCGGCCAATGAGCTATTGCCATCATGCGGCGTCCATCATCTATCCGTTCAGTCGTCCAAAAATCGCTGCTCCTCCCGGAGTTTTCAATGGATTTTGAATCTGGTTGGTTTATTTGGAAAATCTAATCAGTCTGCGCAAAAGTTACTCTCTGATTTTGGCAATCTTGGTTCATGGCTTCTTGGGGAAGCCATGAACGCCATTGGTTAGAGAAGCAGCTTTGGGACCAGAAGGTCGCTGGTTCGGTTCCCCGGACCAGCAGGAATGGCTGAAGTGCCATTACCCTTGAGCAAGGCACCTAAAGGCCTCTGCATGCTCTTGCGACAAGGCTTTCGCAGATAGCTTTTCGCAGACAGTTGTAATTTATCGTTGAGCGGGGAGTAATAGGCATGCGCGAGGTTATTCACCGCCACAACGCAAGGGGGCGCGAAGTCGCAAAATCGCTAGGAGTAGTTGGTGGGTGTGGTTAGTGGAGTGTTTATCCTCTGGTTACTTATAATGACTAGAACTGGAGTCGTATAGATGTACGTACTTCCTCACTTCCTCGATTAACCGCTCTTCGTGCTGCTCCATCTTCGCTTGTGTTTTTAAAAATGGCGGTCGTGAAAACAAACCAAACCGGGAAAGTAGGGAAGCGGAAGTGCATGTACAGCGGATGTAGAGTGGACCAATCAGAGCCCTCTTGTCTGCGACGCTGTCTGCGAGGCTGTCTGCGGTGGTCACGATTTTTGGGAGGTGCGCGCAGAGCGTCTGCGAAGGGGGGGGCTTCACAGATGCCATCTGCGACGCCATCTGCGAGGACTGGGTTGTCAGCATAAATTGGCCTTAACCCCAAACTGCTGCCCAGGCTGCTCTGGGTATCTTGTACGTTGCTCTAGATAAGAGCATCTGCTAAATGTCATTAATGTAATGCGTAGACTTGAATCTCAACCATCACGCACCTAACGTGATGGTTGTTTGTTTGATTTGTTTTATGTGCTGGGCTTTGTACAAGCTTTGTTGATAGATTGTCGTCATCATCGTAATTTAACTGTACTAAACTCCACAGGATTGATTCAAGCCAATCGTTTGGATTTGCTGCTATACCTGATTTGCATGGGGACTTCCATGGTTAGAAGGGCCAGAAGGTCGCTGGTTCGGTTCCCTGGACCAACAGGAATGGCTGAAGTGCTGTTGCCGTTGAGCAAGGCACCTAACCCTGAACTGCTCCCCAGGCTGCTCTGGGTCTCTTGTACGTTGCTCTGGATAACAGCGTCTGCTAAATGGCAATAATGTCATGGTTTTCTCGTTAACAAGCTCCTAATTGGGCCGGTTAACGAACTTTCAGGAAAATCGCTGCTCCTCCCTGAGTTTTCATTGGATTTTTGATCCTGATTGTTTTGTTTTGAAGATCAAATTGTTCTCAAGAGCAACTTGGTTAATCATCAACGAGTCTGGTTTCTCATGGGACGGCCGTGTGAGCTCCTGCCTCGCCGACGCTCTGGTTCTTTTTCTTGTCTGAGCATTTGATTTATTCATTACTATTGGGCTGTGAAGAGAATTTCAAGAAATCTAACCATCAATGTTTGTCTGGCTGAACAAAATGGCCTACTGTGCCTTTTTAACATCGCTGCTCCATGTCTCAGACGTACACAGGAAAGATGCGAACATACAGCGAGAACGGCCTTACGCTGCCAGGTTCTGACTAGCGAGCTCTGTGACCTGATTAGACATTGTTCCACCTCATCATTCCACCCGGCGGCCTTTCACTGACGCCGTATAATGCCAGCCTGCCTACGCCAAAGCATGCAGTTCACGTTTTGCCATTTTTAGTTTCCTCATCCCAGAACAGGAGACGCCCCGGATCTCTGTGCGTTAAGGAGGGCGCTTAATTACTCCTTTGTGACTGTAATCAGATTTTTCTGTGGCGGTTTGAAACCAGCCTTGATCGACATGTCTGTCTCGCACAACAGGAAATGGGAAAAGTCTCCATTCTTCACCAGGCTCGGAGAGCTTCCACTCGCGCTATTGATTCTCTCAAGGCAATAAAGCTGTGTTCTTCCTTTTGCATTATAAGAACTGAAAAAGGAGGAAGGTGTTGTGCAGCTCCACTGCAGAAGATTTGGTGTGCGTGTGTAGGTGTGCTGTTTTGTAATATCTTTTCACGAAAGTTCTGGGTTCTGAATTAGTCAGCAGTGTCGCACTCATTGTCCTGGATTGAAGTCTCTTATTTTATGGCACTGCGACTTTAAGGAGTATACACGCACGCAGAATTCCGCTCGAAGATGTAGTAAATTTAATATTGCACTCATGCGGGAATAAATAGAAGCAGGGATTAAAAATAAGGTGTTGGTGATGTAAAAGGAGCGTGGCTTCAGGCGTGAGGTTTTTGTAAGATTGATTGGTGACTCATGCTTCACCAGACCCTGAACAGGAGTGTGTGTGTGTGTGTTTTGCACCTTTATTTTAACTTAAAAACGTCGTCAGAAATCAGTGTAGTAAACTTATCGACTAAAGGGTTCAGTGAATCGAGTGACCTCCTCCCCGCTAACACTCGGGCTTGCGTCATGTGGTTGCCACGGCAACCTGACAGCAATGCGTTTTGCCTGTGAGTGAACTCTCTCTCGCTCTCTCTCTCTCTCTCTCTCTCTCTCTCTCTCTGTGTGCCTGAGGCTTTGTGTGCTCCTCGAAATCTCTCGTTCTCGCTCAGTGCATGGCTACTAATTTACCATGTATGCCTCTGGTTAGGGATGAAAATAGGTTAGGGATGTGCTGCTTTTTCGAGCAGACGAGCCAATCAGCATACGGCTCTCGCCCGATTTGATCGATTGACAATTGAGTAAGCCCCGCCCCCTACCCGTCCATCTCGCGTCATTATTCTCTCGTCTCAACACATTGGTTTGAATGACATGGCTTCACTTTTGTCCTCATGGCAAACGGAGAACGTTTCGTGCTCGTGAACGTGACCTTCCGCGTCTCCGGTAGCTTCAGAAGGGACCCTTTTTTTTTGTTTCAGGAGTTAAATAAATCCGTCATCTTTATTCAGCGTGTTGTAAACAGACTCCCAAATGATGCTCGTGTTTAGAATCCGTACACCAGCTTTGATGCAGTAACCCAGTCCTGTCCAGTCGAGCTGAATTGAACACAGCATGGTTTGGGTTTTAGATCGAACACGCTCCCTGTCAAATACTTTGCATTTCAGATTAGTCACAAGATGCGAAACGCTACTTTACTGACGTAAAGTACGTGGCCATTTTTGAATACCGTGTTGAGTTCATGTTCGGGTCTGAATGGCTGTGTAGGTTTAGCAGGCTTCTCATGTGCGTTTGACGAGACGTCCTCACACGCAACTCCGTCAGAGACCTGGAGGATTCGATGAACTTTTTAGTTTAAAAAAAAACAAAAAAACCTTTCTTTCTGAATAGTGCATGAACAGCTGAATGCTGAAGTTGAATTTCCTCTTGGTTTCTTTCCTTTAGTGCTGTTATTTATTTATTTCCCCCCCCCCCCCCCCCCCCCGAGCATCGATGCCGGAGGCACACAGACGTCCAGCTGTTTCATCTCGAATCTCTCGATCCACAGTGACGCAGCTCACATTTCAGTACACCATCAGAGATCAGGCGTACAATTGAAGATCATTTAATGCAGATGGTGATTCAGTGCAGTTTATCATCATGGGATGTGATGCACAGGGGCCACACCCCCTTCACTGGGACTGACTTGCTACAGAGGCCACGCCTCCTGTACTGACTGACAGGCATAGAGGCCACACCCCCTTCATGAGAAATGACTTGAATAGAGACCATGTCTTCTATACTGAGTGACAGGCACGGAGGCCACGCCCCCTTCACTGGGACTGACTTGCAGAGGCCATGCCTCCTGTACTGAGTGACAGGCACAGAGGCCACGCCCCTTCACTGGGACTGACTTGCAGAGGACATGCCTCCTGTACTGAGTGACAGGCACAGAGGCCACGCCCCTTCACTGGGACTGACTTGCAGAGGCCATGCCTCCTGTACTGAGTGACAGGCACAGAGGCCACGCCCCCTTCACTGGGACTGACTTGCAGAGGCCATGCCTCCTGTACTGAGTGACAGGCACGGAGGCCACGCCCCCTTCACTGGGACTGACTTGCAGAGGCCATGCCTCCTGTACTGAGTGACAGGCATGGAGGCCACGCCCCCTTCACTGGGACTGACTTGCTACAGAGGCCGTGCCGCCTCCATGAGGAATGACTGGCATAGAGGCCACGCCTCCTATACTGGGACTGACTTGCTACAGAGGCCACGCCTCCTGTACTGAGTGACAGGCACAGAGGCCACACACCCCTTCACTGGCACTGACTTGCTACAGAGGCCATGCCTCCTTCATGAGGAATGACTTGCTTTAAGGCCACGCCTACTATGCTGAGTGACCGTCACAGAGGCCACTCCCCTTCTCTGGGACTGACTTGCACAGAGGCTGTACCCCCTTTATGGGGAATGACTTGCATAGAGGCCACTCCTCCTATACTGAGTGACTGTCACAGAGGCCACGCCCCTTCACTGGGACTGACTTGCTACAGAGGCCACACCCCCTTCACTGGCACCGACTTGCTACAGAGGCCATGCGCCCTTCATGAGGAATGACTTTCATTGAAGCCACGCCTACTATGCTGAATGACGGGCACAGAGGCCACGCCTCCTTCATGAAGAATGACTTGCATTGAAGCCACGCCTACTATGCTGAATGACAGGCACAGAGGCCACGCCTCCATGAGGAATGACCTGTATTGAGGCCATGCCTACAGTGGTGAGTGATGGGCACAGAGGCCACGCCTCCTTCATGAAGAATGACTTGCATTGAAGCCACGCCTGCTATGCTGAATGACAGGCACAGAGGCCACGCCTCCATGAGGAATGACCTGTATTGAGGCCATGCCTACAGTGGTGAGTGATGGGCACAGAGGCCACGCCTCCTTCATGAAGAATGACTTGCATTGAAGCCACGCCTGCTATGCTGAATGACAGGCACAGAGGCCACGCCTCCATGAGGAATGACCTGTATTGAGGCCATGCCTACAGTGGTGAGTGATGGGCACAGAGGCCACGCCTCCTTCATGAAGAATGACTTGCATTGAAGCCACGCCTACTATGGTGAATGACTGTCACAGAGGCCACGCCCCTTCACTGGGACTGACTTGCATGGAGGCCATGCCCCCTTAATGAGGAATGACTTGCATAGAGGCCACGCCTCCTGTACTGAGATTGACAGGCACAGCGGCCACACCCTCTTGACACAGACCAAGCCGAGGTTACACGGGCAGCATGATGATTCAGTCACTGAACTTTTTATCCAGCACACACCATTCTGAATCAGTGCAGCTTTGAGATAAGGGCTGTGTGTGTGTGTGTGTGTGTGTGTGTGTGTGTGTGTGTGTGTGAGAAAGTCGCAGTCATTTTCTCTCCTTTCTTTGTGCTCTCTCTATAGAGGTTCAGCTAATAGCTCCAAGCCTGAAAGCCTCTTTACTTCAGCGCACTGTAAGATTACAGAACAGAGGTGTAATAAGGGCTAATGTGTATGCCTTTATTCTAAATAGACGAGCAACTGCAGGCGGGCGAGCGAGCGAGCGAGCGAGAGCGTGTGAGAGACGGAAGGAAACTTTGTTCCATCCAGACTTCAGCTGCAATAAGTGTAAAACACGTCCTTTTAAATAGTGAGATTTACATGCAGTGCAGTGATGGTCCTAATGGCTCGCTCATCTTTCTTCCACACCGTTTTGTGTGTTTCTGCCAAGTGCCTATGGAATCAATTTTGTGCCAAAATGTTCATACAATACTTTTGAAATATCAAACAAAAACGACAAATCAAAATACAAAAAAAGAAAAAAAAAAGGCAATTTTTTTAGACTGGCAAACAAATTATTCATGTAATCGTGCAAAATATCAGTCTATTAGACTACGTTCTAGGGTTGGGCGGTATTACGGTAAGAAGGTATCCCGAGGTATCCAAAAGTACCAACGGTATCGGTGTCATTACCGTCATTTAAAAAAAATATATAATATCTAAATAAATATGGAGTACATGAGGTCATAATATAAAATAATAAATTGAAGATCATCCCGAATAACTGTGTGATAGAATTAGTGAAAATACGATCAATTTCCTAAAGAAGTTCTCATCGCGTGCAGGGTTGTTTGTCGTTACCATGGCAACCCTGCGTGACATTTGGAGTCTGACAGAAAGCTTCGCAAGAGACTGAGACCGGGGGTGTCATGGCTCAGATGGCTAAGGCACCGTACCATAAATCCGGGGACCCGGGTTCGATTCCGACCCGAGGTTATTTCCCGATCCCGTCTCTCTCTCCCCCTCTCATTTCCTGTCTCTCTATACTGTCCTATCTAAAAAAAAAAAAGAGACTGTGACCGCGGTTGAAAGAAGGCAAGTCAAGATAACGAGTTAGTGGCAAAAAAAAATACAACATCGGCAGTGTGGCAGTATTTTGGTTTCAAACCAAACGAAAAATCTAATATGTCCCCTAAGGCACACCATAGCCTGGGGTACTCCACTTCCACGAGATCTCTCCAATGAGTTGTGTTTTGAGTAGGTTACATGAGTAACAACAAGGTAAAATAATATAACGTATGACATTTGGGATGTGGGTAATAAACGTTTGAAATGTCATCTACTGAAGAAACGGAAGAAAACATCGTAGCGTAAACTGTTAGGTTTCTGGTGGGAATTAGCAATGCGCTTGCTATCTTTGTTGGGTGTGTTAAACCGTATGGATTTAAGTGGAATAATTGTAAGGAGTTATGTGATCAAGACAACGTTTTAAGCAAGGTAAGGCCATTTGATTATTAATTTCCCCGCCATGGCATGACGTGGGCCCATATGATTTTGCCTTGTGCAGCTATCACGCATTTGAATTAGGTTCGCCTCATTTGCACTGAAGAATATGGTTTATCGCGCAGTCTAAACGGACTTGGGTGTTGGTTGATTCTTTTTCTTTTTTTTATTTCCCATGCTTGAAAGGGTATGATCCTGCTCATCGTGTACTTTTTTTTGATGGAGTAGGTGAAATAGTGCTGCAAATGGCGTTTCAACGCAGACATGTGTAAACGACAGTTGAATGCTATTTTCAAGATGAAGGAAGAGTTGCGTGATGCTTTGAAATATCTCTTAATCCATTCATCAATGCACAAAATTCGCTTTGCTGCTTAATCCATACCACAATGCACACAATTCGCTATGCTGCTTTTAAATAGTACATTTGAGGCATAGGCGCACGTTACACAGTAGGCCGAAACAAAATATTATTTTTTTCTCGGTAATACCGTATACCCCGGGAAAACACAGAGACGGTTTAAAGGTATCAAAATTTGGATACCGCCCAACCCTACTACGTTCAGACTGCACCCTGAAACGACCCATATCCGATTTTTTTGCCCATATGCGACCTGTATCCGATTTGTTATTGACAATCTGAACGACACAGATCCGATTTTTTCACATGCGACCCAGGCCGCTTGGATATGTGGTCCTAATTCCGATGCATATCCGATATTTTCACATGCGACTGCAGTCTGACCGGACAGGTCGCATTCATGCGCCCTACACGTCATCAACAAGAGACAAACGTCACTATTCTGCGTTGGCTAATCCCGCCTGTTTGGTGGAAAACAACAACGTTTGTACAGTTTTCAGAATTTAAATAGACTTTTATAGAACTGATCAAGCTAATGGTGGATTTGGTAGGGACCTGGATGTTGATCTGTTAGCCTGATTAAATAAAACAGTTTCTATAACTGATTTATAACTTAAACCATCCTGTATTACAAGATTATAAGATTGTTCTGGAAATTTCCAGTAATTTGACACCTTCGGTCTCATTAGTCTGCTGCCCACATTAATCAGATTATTGTGTGAGTTCCGCCGCTGCCACAAAAACCACATCGCCAGGTCTCGCCTCATCTCCATCGCAAACTGCACTGGTGTTTCTGCACCTTGAGCCAGCGCTGAGAGAAGTTGCAGAATTCAGCTGGCTATAAACAATCTAAATAAATATTTATAAAAATGTAGAAAAAGTTTATTAATATGACGAAATAAATATGTGCAAATTATTAAGCCTGAATTAAGAGTTTGGTAATACAGTGGCCGTATCCCAAACGACTGCCTACTGAAGCTCGAGTGCACTATATAGAGTTTAAAAATCCATTACTTCCTAGTAACATGTAGTGCACTTATATAGAAATTACAGAGACATTTAGGAGTCAACCCTCGTTACCAGGCTACACGTTTTCATTTCAGTTCAGAAACAAAAACACACACGAGACCTCACACTTTAATCAGATAATTAAACAAACAAACAAAAAAAAAAATAAATCATTAAACTTGAAGAGTGCGCTTTTTTTTGTTTACGTATTACGTAGATGTGCTTATTACGTGTCAATTTGTGCATGCGGGACACTTTTGGGTCGTTTTCCGTTCATATTGGAGATCGCATACAAGTCTCATATAATTGGTAATGTGAACGGCCTAACAAAAAAATCGGATTTCACAACAAATCGGATATGGGTCGTTTCAGGTTGCGGTCTGAACGTAGTTACTCTTCAGAAACCTTTTATTTTTGTTCCGCGTCTTTCTCAGTTTTGTTTGACGTAATTTATTAACCCCGCCGACAGTAGTCGGAGGGGTTATTATTTTCACCTGCGTCAGTCTGTCTGTCTGTCTGTCTGTCTGTCTGTCTGTCTGTCTGTCTGTCTGTCTGTGTGTCTGCAAGATATCTCAAGAACCAATGGATCGATTTGGACCAAATTTTGTACATGTGTTGCCAATCACCCAGGAAGGAAACCATTAAATTTTGGAGGTCAAAGGTCAAGGTCATGGCAGAACTTCGAAATTTTCTCCCAATGTATTTTAATAGGGAAAAGGCGGGGTTTGCACTCGTTAGAGTGTCCCTGTCTAGTTTTGGTTGCGATTCCAGCTCTTTCGTTTGCGCTCCCTGACTTTTTGCTTGCAGTTTTGGCTCAAACTTCACGTGTGGGCGGGCTGTCCAGGAATGCATTCCCATTGGCTAACTTGTGTTTGACTGACAGCTACGCTCAGCCATTCCCTACTTGGATTCTGGCGGACTGTTTGATGAGTGACCGATCCATTGACGGTAAACAAGGATCGAGTGGACTTCAGTGGCGACTATGATATTGAATTAATTCAACAAAGTGTAAGTGCGGGACAAATGTGTTGCAGTAGTGCACATTATGCAGGTGTGTTTAATGTTAGCAAGACAGCTATTATATTGGGTAGTGGAGCTAAGGCTAACATTTGACTTGCCGCGAAACACCTGCATAATGTGCACTACTGCAACACATACAACACATTTGTCCCGTACTTACACTTTGTTGAATTAATTCAATATCATAGTCGCCACTGAAGTCCACTCGGTCCTTGTTTACCGTCAATGGATCGGTCACTCGGCAAACAGTCCGCCAGAATCCGAGTAGGGAATGGCTGAGCGTAGCTGTCAGTCAAACACAAGTTAGCCAATGGGAATGCATTCCTGGACAGCCCACCCACACGTCAAGTTTGTGCCAAAACTGCAAGCAAAAAGTCCGGGAGCGCAAACGAGAAAGCTGGAATCGCAACCAAAATAAATTACGCCAAACAAAACTGAGAAAGACGCGGAACAAAAATAGAAGGTTTCTGAAGAGTAATAGACTGATATTTTGCACGATTACACGAATAATTTGTTTGCCAGTCTAAAAAAATTGCCTTTTTTTTTCTTTTTTTGTATTTTGATTTGTCGTTTTTGTTTGATATTTCAAAAGTATTCTATGAACATTTTGGCACAAAATTGATTCCATACCTCCATTCCTGAAAAGTAAAGCCAATGCGGGAGTGCTAAAATCTGCAGTTCCTCAAACGGCCACTTGAGGCAGGCTCCAAAAGCGAGTCAATTCCCATCGACCCCCGTGTTAAAATATCCAGCTTTCACAGCGAAAACAAACATGTACCGCCTGGAACAAGAAACACTTTGGGTCTGTATAGCTAGTTTCCCTCTTCACGACCGCTGTACGCGGGGTGAAATTTTATATAATTCAACAGTTTAAATTCTATTGAGCCATACATTTATGCATAATTAGGGGCGGGGTTGATTTGAGTGACAGCTGGGTTTGTCTCGTCTTGTTAGCCGCTAGCTGGCATTACCTCAGAACTCGAGCCAAATTCACTGCAGGTGATGGATTTACGTAAATAATTTATGGAACCTTGCCTCTTTTTCTCCAAGAGCTTTTCCACGTAACTTTTACACACTACTACACCGGTACGTGACTTTTTAATTTGGTTTAATAGATTGTACTTTCTTACCTTTCGATATTTTTGATGTCACTGAGGGTCTCGGCTTCAGTAAATCGGGCTCAGACTGACAGCTTGAGCAGCGAAAAAATGTACATTTTGGAGTTTGATCTGGAAATAATATCTATTCAGCATGAAGACTTGCGTAGCAACAGTTCACTAAAAGACACATCTCTGAGCTAAATCGCAGGTTTGGACGATTTGTTTCGTATCAAATACACTGTGCTATGTGACCATCAGAGACTGACCATCTAACAGTAGCTGTGATCGACCTCACCACTCCTAGATAGCTAGATCACTAGCAAGCTAGCTATTAACCAAGCTAATGTTTAGTTATCTAAGCTTTAGGGGGGAAATATTATCGCTCATATTGTTTTTATTAACAATTACGGTGACATTCCCGGTGATGGTTTTTATTTTTTTAGTAAACTGGCCGTTGAGGTTATGGTCTATATCTTACGGCGCAGCTTCTTTTAGTTTAGCCAGTAGCTTGTCGGCTAGTTTCAAGGTTAGTAGGCGTGTCCCAGCCGTACTATTCCAGTGGCAAGGCTTCACTATCCCCGCCTCTTTTTCCATTTATGGACTAGCCAGGAGTTAGGCGGAGTCAGGTGCTGCCAAGATGGCGACATCCATAGCCTCCTTATTTGATCGTTAAACCCGCTCGTCAGCAATCCTGTGAGTGAACAGGCTGATGGATCTTTTCCGTGTGTGTGTAGGGTGTCTCCAGGTAAATGTTACCACCTGTATAACAGTCTGAGGGCAAGTCTGCTGGACGACTACCAGCTCCCTGAGATCCAGCGCACACCGCTCGAGGAGCTCTGCCTACAGATTAAGGTACGCAAATGCACCAAGTCTCAGCAATTAATTAATTATATTTATCTATCTATTGACTTATTTAATATATCCTCATTGGCCCATCCATCCATCCATCCATCCATCCATCCATCCATCCATCCATCCATCCATCCATCCATCCATCCATCCATCCATCCATCCATCCATCCATCCATCCATCCATCCATCCATCCGACACAGTTTAATATAACATCTGTTTAACTTATAACGTGAAAGTAAGGTTAATAATATAAACTTAGATTACACATTTTTCAGTTTTACTCAAATTAGGGTGGTGCAAAAATGAGTACACCCCACAACAAAAACTATTACATCTAGTACTTTGTCTGGCCTCCATGATTTTTAATGACGGCACCAAGTCTTCTAGGCATGGAATGAACAAGTTGGCGACATTTTGCAACATCAATCTTTTTCCATTCTTCAACAACGACCTCTTTTAGTGACTGGATGCTGGATGGAGAGTGATGCTCAACTCGTCTCTTCAGAATTCCCCAAAGAAAATAATTTCTTTACACCACAAAGCTGAAGGCTACAAGAAGATTAGCAAAGCTTTACTTATCAGTCAGAATACTGTCGCAAAAGTGGTACAAAACTTTAAGAAAGATGGAACTGCAACCATCTCACAGAGACGTCCAGGTCGTCCACGGAAGTTAACACCTCGACAGGAGCGTCTTCTGATGAGAAGGGTTGGAGAAAATTGGCATGCAAGTTCACTGCAGTTATCTAAAGAAGTAGAAAGCCAAACTGGGGTGACTATTAACCGTGACACAATACGGCGTACGCTGCAGAGGAATGGCATGCATGGATGCCGTCCACGAAAGAAGCCTCTCCTAAAGCCCTGGCACAAAAAAGCCCGCCTAGAGTTTGCCAGGGCCCATGCTGACAAAGATGAAGACTACTGGGACTCTAGACTCTGGAGTGATGAGACCAAGATAAATGTTTTTGGAACTGATGGCTTCAAAACTGTATGGCGTCGCAAATGTGAGGAATACAAAGAAAACTGCCTGGTGCCTACAGTGAAACATGGTGGTGGCAGTGTCCTTATGTGGGGCTGCATGAGTGCTGCTGGTGTTGGGGAGCTGCATTTCATTGATGGCGTCATGAATTCACAGACGTATTGCTCTATACTGAAAGAGAAGATGCTACCATCACTCCGTGCCCTTGGTCGTCGTGCACTTTTCCAACATGACTAAACGCACATCTAAGGCCACTGTTGGATTTCTGAAGAAGAACAGGGTGAAAGTGATTCAGTGGCCAAGTACGTCTCCTGATCTGAACCCAATCGAACACCTATGGGGAATTCTGAAGAGACGAGTTGAGCATCACTCTCCATCCAGCATCCAGTCACTAAAAGAGGTCGTTGTTGAAGAATGGAAAAAGATTGATGTCGCAAAATGTCGCCAACTTGTTCATTCCATGCCTAGAAGACTTGGTGCTGTCATTAAAAATCATGGAGGCCATACAAAGTACTAGATGTAGTAGTTTTTGTTGTGGGGTGTACTCATTTTTGCACCACCCTAATTTGAGTAAAACTGAAAAATGTGTAATCTAAGTTATATTATTAACCTTACTTTCACGTTATAAGTTAAACAGATGTTATATTAAACTTTGTCTTGCCAACATTTTGGAAATTGTTTGTGTTCATTGAGATATTGTTTAAAATGTTACTTTTCAAAGTACGCTGAGCACTGTATCTATCGATCTATTGATTTATTTAATATGTCATCATTGGCCTGTCTGTCTGTCTTTTTTTTTGTTTATTTATTTAATATGCGACCACCGGCCACTTTTTTTTTTAATGAATGAATGAATGAATGAATTAATTAATGTATAAATAAAATAAAAGGGAGAGGGGAGTCTGGGCGGCTCTGCTTAGGCTGCTACCCCTGCGATCCGGATAACCGGTAGAAGATGGATGGATGGATTTATTTAATATGCCACCATTTGACTATTTATTTATTTTTAATTTTTTTCTTCTGTTTTTTTTTCTTGTTTGTTTATTTATTTATTTATCTCATCTCATTATCTCTAGCCGCTTTATCCTGTTCTACAGGGTCGCAGGCAAGCTGGAGCCTATCCCAGCTGACTACGGGCGAAAGGCGGGGTACACCCTGGACAAGTCGCCAGGTCATCACAGGGCTGACACATAGACACAGACAACCATTCACACTCACATTCACACCTACGCTCAATTTAGAGTCACCAGTTAACCTAACCTGCATGTCTTTGGACTGTGGGGGAAACCGGAGCACCCGGAGGAAACCCACGCGGACACGGGGAGAACATGCAAACTCCGCACAGAAAGGCCCTCGCCGGCCACGGGGCTCGAACCCGGACCTTCTTGCTGTGAGGCGACAGCGCTAACCACTACACCACCGTGCCGCCTTCTTTATTGTAATGGTTCACTAGAGGTGGGTGGAGCACAGAGGACGGCAGGACAGAGATCAGGTTTGCAAAAAGGCTTTATTGCCACACTTTTCAGTGAACAATACGATATTGACTCGACACCCAAACAGCCAGCGTCTAGTCCGGAGAAGAGCTCCTCTGCTCTCGCTGTCCCTCCTTAAGTAGGGCGCGGTCACTGGGAAGACACACAAACACAGGTTAATTGCCGTCAGGTGTAGTGATTCTGCCACTTACCTTCCCTGACTCCGCCCTCCTGTCACAGACCGGCGCTTGACCACGCCCCCGCTGCCACATTTATTTATTTATTTATTTATTTATTATGCCACCAGCCACTTCATTTATTTATCTGTCTATTTATTTAATATGCCATCAGCCTGTTTGTTTGTTTGTTTGTTTAATATGCCACCACTGGCTTATCTGTCTGTCCTGTAATATGCCGCCATCAGCCAGTGTTTTTTATTTCAAAACTTTTCATGAATTCAGGACTCTTTTCACAGCCTGTCTTTTTCTATTTATTTAAAAGCCCTACTTCATTTTGTTTGTTTGTTTTTTTTTGAGAAATGCTGTTTCAGCTTGCTTGTTTGCTTCAGGGTCTCCGCGGATCCTTAAAAAGTCTTAAAAAGTCTTATTTTTACTATGTGTTTTTTAAGGTCTTAAAAAGCATTATATTTCGCTATTTTTTGAGCTATGGTATTAAATTTCACATGGGAGGTATTAAATTTCATCCGGGTAGCCGACAGTAAATGAAAAAAAAACCATATGTCTGGATTTTTTTTTCCGCGCTAACGTTATTTATTCAACCAGCGTCGTTTGTTATCAAGATGCTGAACAAGTAGCACAAGAGCCGTTGTGTGTCTAGCACTAGTTCTAATAGCGCAGGAACCACGCCACAGGGGGCAGTGTGTTCTTTTATCCATGTAGTAGACAGTGATGGGAATAACGGCGTTAGAAATAAACGGCGTTACTAACGGCGTTACTTTTTTTTAGTAACGAGTAATCTAACTAATTACTTTTTACATCGTTATAACGCCGTTCCCGTTACTTACAATAAAATACTATGCGTTACTTTATTAAAGCTGTTCTCATCTGGCACGCTGCTCGCTCAGCCTTTCTTTACTCTACTCTGCTTTCGTGTGGGGCGGGGAGACACGAGACAACGGCACAGTAAGCCAATCAGAGTAGATTTGGACAACATACGTAGGTAGGCCACGCCTACTGCACTACTGCGCGCTCTTTCAATCGGAAGAGCCAGCGATGGCGAGCGGTCAGCCCAGCACTGCGCTTTCACACTGGAAATACAGCCAGGACTTTTCATTACTTGAAATAAAAGGCAAGAGTGTTTATGTGCAATGCACATTATGTCGAGGAACAAAGCGTTTGTCCTCGTCAGTGGCCAGTAATTAGTAACAATTTTAATAACTACAGAAATATATTACATTTGATAGATGTCTTATCTCACATTGTCCCACAAAAATATTAATATAGTGTAGATAACATTACTAATTGGTTCTGTTAAGTGTCCATTTCAGTCATTAAACACATTTAACATTCACTTTTATTATGATTACACTAATTGAATTTGATTTTTTTTTTTTTTTTGAGGGGGAACAAAATGTAATGGAATAATTACTTTCTCTGGTAATTAGTTACTTTTATGACAAAGTAACTCCGTTACTAACTCAGTTACTTTTTGGGAAAAGTAACTAGTAACTATAACTAATTACTTTTTGAAAGTAACGTGCCCAACACTGGTAGTAGAACCATTGAGAGTAGAGCAGACGAGGAAGAAGTGGTTGAACTTGAACATGAACGGAGATGGGGAAGTGTAAGTTTAGTAACAAGTGGCTTGAGGAGCCAAAATACAAAAGTTGGCTAACAACAGCAACTTCAGAATATGAAGCGAGATGTAAGGTATGTCGGAAAGACATCAAGTTAACAACAATGGGCTGTAAAGGCCTTGACGCTCACTCGAAAGGGGAAAAGCATATGCGCTATGCTGCTAGTCGGGCAACAACAGTCCCCAGAGGCAGTTCGATCAGTAGTCAAACTTCCTTGCTTCCTCACTGTTTGTTCATGGCAGTACCCTACTATTAAAATATTGAGAAAGCAGTTAATGTTCTGTTTTGTTAACTGAAGATCAATTTGTTTCCTCACTGTTTGTTTACAGCAGTACCCTACTATTAAAATATCGAGAAGGCAGCTAATGTTCTGTTTTGTAAACTGAAGATGCACATTTTTTATTAAAAAAATGCTTTGAACTTAACCTAGAGTGTGCTTTTTTTTTTTTACTGTACGTATTTGTTCCGCGGTAGTGGTCTTATTTTTTATACTCAGTGGTCTTAAAATGGTCTTAAAAAGTATTATTTTTGCTGGTCAGAAATGTGCAGAGACCCTGTTGCTTGAGTTGTTTATTTCAAAACCTATACCAACCTCTCATTTTATTTTATTCAAAAATCTTTTTTAATTTTTTTTTGTTTTAAAGTCTCCTTTTTATTATAATGAGCTTTTATTTCAACCCCCCTTCGTTCGCCAGCGTTTCTCTGATTTGTTTGTGTGATTGGCCACAGAAGGAGTTTTAAATCAGTCTGCGTTTCAGTCGTTTATTTGAAAGCCATTTGTCATATATTTTTATCCCCCGCTGGCCGAAAGGCCCGAAGAGGGATGATGTCGTGTCGATGTCTGTCCATCCCGGGAAGGGTGCTCACCTTCTGAAATCAACTCCTCTCATGATTTTTGGAGGAATTTCACGAAACTTGGCAGGACTCTTTGTGTTATGTCGGTAATACTCGTATTGTAATTTCATCCAATTCAGTCACGTTTTACCAGAGTTATGGCCGAGTTACCAGCAGGGGATATTGTGCTCTTGGAGCACTCTTGTATTTTTTATTTATTTATTTATTTAGATCATTGTTAAAGCGGCGGCACGGTGGTGTAGTGGTTAGCACTGTCGCCTCACAGCAAGAAGGTCCGGGTTCGAGCCCCGTGGCCGGCAAGGGCCTTTCTGTGCGGAGTTTGCATGTTCTCCCCGTGTCCGCGTGGGTTTCCTCCGGGTGCTCCGGTTTCCCCCACAGTCCAAAGACATGCAGGTTAGGTTAACTGGTGACTCTAAATTGACCGTAGGTGTGAATGTGAGTGTGAATGGTTGTCTGTGTCTATGTGTCAGCCCTGTGATGACCTGGCGATTTGTCCAGGGTGTACCCCGCCTCTCGCCCATAGTCAGCTGGGATAGGCTCCAGCTTGCCTGCGACCCTGTAGAACAGGATAAAGCGGCTACAGATAATGAGATGAGATTTCTGGAAAGTTATTTTATTTTATTTTTTTGAAATTGAAAATCCTGCATTAAAACCACCAGCCATTCATCAGCCTCGTTATATAAAACCTTCCCTCAGCCATTTTCTCTGTTTAAGAGCCTTTTATCCCAGCGCCGTCTCTGTTTTAGCCTTTTTAATAATTTAGTTCCAGGCAATATGAACTGATAAAAACCAAAGTTTCTCTCAAGTGAGTGTAAAATCCACAGTCAGTTTCAGGTTTTGAGAGTACAGTTTTAAAAAAAAAAAAAAACAGTGGAAATATAACACACTAATATCCTGTCTGTCCCTCTGTACACTTTAATCTCCACTGTGTCCGTGCTGCTCTAATCACCAGTGATGGATCATTATCTATACTTACATGTTATACAACCCCGGTTCCAAAAAAGTTGGGACAAAGTACAAATTGTAAATAAAAACGGAATGCAGCAATTTACAAATCTCAAAAACTGATATTGTATTCACAATAGAACATAGACAACATATTGAATGTCGAAAGTGAGACATTTTGAAATTTCATGCCAAATATTGGCTCATTTGAAATTTCATGACAGCAACACATCTCAAAAAAGTTGGGACAGGGGCAATAAGAGGCTGGAAAAGTTAAAGGTACAAAAAAGGAACAGCTGGAGGACCAAACTGCAACTCATTAGGTCAATTGGCAATAGGTCATTAACATGACTGGGTATAAAAAGAGCATCTTGGAGTGGCAGCGGCTCTCAGAAGTAAAGATGGGAAGAGGATCACCAATCCCCCTAATTCTGCGCCGACAAATAGTGGAGCAATATCAGAAAGGAGTTCGACAGTGTAAAATTGCAAAGAGTTTGAACATATCATCATCTACAGTGCATAATATCATCAAAAGATTCAGAGAATCTGGAAGAATCTCTGTGCGTAAGGGTCAAGGCCGGAAAACCATACTGGGTGCCCGTGATCTTCGGGCCCTTAGACGGCACTGCATCACATACAGGCATGCTTCTGTATTGGAAATCACAAAATGGGCTCAGGAATATTTCCAGAGAACATTATCTGCGAACACAATTCACCGTGCCATCCGCCGTTGCCAGCTAAAACTCTATAGTTCAAAGAAGAAGCCGTATCTAAACATGATCCAGAAGCGCAGACGTCTTCTCTGGGCCAAGGCTCATTTAAAATGGACTGTGGCAAAGTGGAAAACTGTTCTGTGGTCAGACGAATCAAAATTTGAAGTTCTTTATGGAAATCAGGGACGCCGTGTCATTCGGACTAAAGAGGAGAAGGACGACCCAAGTTGTTATCAGCGCTCAGTTCAGAAGCCTGCATCTCTGATGGTATGGGGTTGCATTAGTGCGTGTGGCATGGGCAGCTTACACATCTGGAAAGACACCATCAATGCTGAAAGGTATATCCAGGTTCTAGAGCAACATATGCTCCCATCCAGACGACGTCTCTTTCAGGGAAGACCTTGCATTTTCCAACATGACAATGCCAAACCACATACTGCATCAATTACAGCATCATGGCTGCGTAGAAGAAGGGTCCGGGTACTGAACTGGCCAGCCTGCAGTCCAGATCTTTCACCCATAGAAAACATTTGGCGCATCATAAAACGGAAGATACGACAAAAAAGACCTAAGACAGTTGAGCAACTAGAATCCTACATTAGACAAGAATGGGTTAACATTCCTATCCCTAAACTTGAGCAACTTGTCTCCTCAGTCCCCAGACGTTTACAGACTGTTGTAAAGAGAAAAGGGGATGTCTCACAGTGGGAAACATGGTCTTGTCCCAACTTTTTTGAGATGTGTTGCTGTCATGAAATTTAAAATCACCTAATTTTTCTCTTTAAATGATACGTTTTCTCAGTTTAAACATTTGATATGTCATCTATGCTCTATTCTGAATAAAATATGGAATTTTGAAACTTCCACATCATTGCATTCCGTTTTTATTTACAGTTTGTATTTTGTCCCAACTTTTTTGGAATCGGGGTTGTATATATTACCACCCTGCCCCTCACACACCCTGCATTAGAGGAGCTGGAGTTTCCCTGCCTGCTCCTCAGTGACTGTAATAGCCGAGTACAAACAAACTAATGCTTTAATGGTCGTGTTAATCACACTCGCCTCCACGCAGGAGCACCGTAATGGTGTAATGAGGCCTTTTACTGGTGTCAATTACCACCCTGGTGGCTCGCTCTCTGTTTCTCACACACGCGCGCGCGCACACAAACAAAAGACCCTTTGTATCTCGGATGACTCATTCGGTGTAATTGCGTGTATCTGGATGTTATTTTTGCTCTCCTGTGTTCTCAGATCCTGAAATTGGGCTCCATCGCATCATTCCTGAGGAAGACTCTGGACCCTCCGTCAGACAGAGCCATCGAACTGGCCATCACTCACCTAATGGATCTGGTGTGTGTGTGCGAGAGAGAGAGACAGATAGCAGAGAGAGATAAATTAGAGGCTGGGTGAGCTGTGATGGTTCATGGGTCTGAAATTGGTGGTGTGTGTGTTTAGAACGCGTTGGACCGGAACGAGGAGTTGACTCCGTTGGGATTCCATCTGGCCCGTTTGCCTGTGGAGCCGCACATCGGAAAGATGATTCTGTTCGGAGCTCTGCTCGCCTGCCTGGACCCTGTGCTCACTATAGCGGCTAGCCTGAGCTTTAAAGACCCGTTCTCCATACCACTGGTACGCACACACACGCACAGAAATGTCGGATCAATTGGCACTCCAATTTTACACCGAGATATATTACTGACCAAAAGTTTGTACGCCCCAGGTCAGGAGGGGTTCTGTTCATTCTCTGATAGCTTAGAGCAGTGAGCGTGAACTCCCTCCCAGGTGCCGTGTTCAGACCAACACGGAGGAATAAATTCCTAAAGGCTGCTCTTTGTGTCACAGGGGAAGGAAAAGATCGCAGACCAAAGAAGAAAAACCCTGTCCAAGAACACCAAGAGTGATCACCTGACTGTCGTCAACGCCTTCCGGGTAAAGCTCGGGTTTTCAGGAGTGGTGTTGTGTTGGATTTCCTCGTGTGTGTGTGAGAGACTCCTGGGTAACACTGGAGGCTGTACACTGACCACTGCGTTCTCTCTCTCTCTCTCTCTCTCTCTCTCTCTCTCTCTGCCAGGGCTGGGAGGAAGCAAAGCGGCGGGGCTACAGGTACGAGCGGGAATACTGCTGGGACAACTTCCTCTCAGCCAACACACTACAGGTCAGTGTCTGGTCTCTATCTCTCTCACCCTCTCTCTCACTCCTCTGTCTCTCTCATTTCATTCTCTCAGTTAACTCTCTCTCACTCGACTCATTCTCTCACTCGACTCATTCTCTCTCTCCACTCATTCTCTCTCTCCACTCATTCTCTCTCTCCACTCATTCTCTCTCTCTACTCATTCTCTCTCACTCGACTCATTCTCTCTCCCTCCACTCATTCTCTCTCTCTCCACTCATTCTCTCTCCTCCACTCATTCTCTCTCATTCGACTCATTCTCTCTCCCTCCACTCATTCTCTCTCTCTCCACTCATTCTCTCTCCTCCACTCATTCTCTCTCCTCCACTCATTCTCTCTCCTCCACTCATTCTCCCCCGTGGGGACCCGGGGTAGAATAGGTCCCCAGCACCCCCTTGCTGTTCGTAAGAGGCGACAAATGGGGCGACTTGTTTGCCGTGAGTCGCGACCTGTGTCGGTGGAGGAAGAACGCCTGGTTCTTGAGGAATGTGGCTTGTTGCGACTTCCACACATCCAACACAGTGCTTTGGCTCCTACTTCACCTAGACAGGAGGTTGGAAGGGCCCGATCCAATCAATCGGCTGGTCAAAGTTCTCTGGAATATTTTTGGGACCATGCTTTTATTTTTCCAGAGACTCTGGCTGAGGGTGAATCGGGTGATATGAACCTTTTTGTTTAATTCACTCGAGTATACCGTCGCTGTATCCTTGATGCATATCTGGTGGAGAACCGCAGCGCTGTGCATCCCCTAGTTGGGCTTCGAGGAGGGTGAGGAGTAGAGACGATGAATGTTTCAATACAAAATATGGCTACTTATCAACCCCATAAGAAAAGATTCATGGATCGAGACTCGGATGACGCTTCTGAAATGACTTTAATTTACCCCTCCAAATCCAATACTTGGCCTAAATTTATAGTTTTGGAATCTGTGACGCCAGACATGCCCCTCACTAAGTTATCCCCTTTTGCAATTCAGAAAGGAATCTCAGGAATAGCAGGGACTGTCAAGGATGTTAAAAAAATAAGATCCGGTCAAATTTTGATCGAATGCTCTAAAAAATCCCATGCTGACAATCTACTACACTGCAACAGTTTAGGGGGAGTCCCAGTGCGGGCCCTCCCTCATCCCCATCTGAACAGTTGCAAAGGCGTAATCCGCACTAGGGATCTTCATGATATGGAAGAAGATGATATAGTCACAGAATTAAAAGATCAAGGAGTGACTCATGTGAAGAGGATAACCATAAAAAGAGATGATAAAATCATTAAAACTGGTACTTATATCCTGACATTCAAACTCCATGATCTTCCTGGAAAACTCCTGATTGGATATTTAAGTGTACAAGTGGATAAATATATCCCTAACCCTTTGAGATGCTTTAGCTGTCAGAAATTTGGCCATGGCTCTGCAAGTTGTAAAAATAAACCAGTTTGTTGTACATGTGGTGAAGATGGCCATGAACCGATTTGTACAAGACCACCCAAGTGCTGCAATTGTCAAGGGAACCATCCAGCCTCATCAAAGGTCTGCCCAGTCTGGATAAAAGAAAAAGAAATTCAAAGAATTAGGGTTACAAAGAAAATAAGTTATCCACAAGCAAGAAAGGAGGTGGAAGGGTTTTGTGGATATAAGTTCCAGCAGTCCTTTGCCTCTGTTGTAAAACCCACCATGAAGGAAATTGACTGTCAAACAGACTTCACCTGGATGTATAAGGACAAACCACAATTGATCAGTGGAAATAAATCTTCATCAACCTCCAGTAAAAACAAAACAAACTCCCAGTCTTCTGCCAGCCAAACTTCGGTCATGATGGAATCATCCCAACCGTCCAAAGAAAAAAAGAAATCAACTACTAATTCTTCCCAACCTAAATCGAGTCAAGTCAGGAATGGAAGTTCTATGGATGTGGAAATGAAGGAACCCTCAACCCATCGCAGCCGGAGCTTCTCCCCCAAAAGTAGGAGCAAAGGTCCTGTTCCAATCTTCCCCACATGACCATAACCAACCATATTATTCAATGGAACTGTCGTGGTTTTAAAGCCAATTTTTCTGAGCTGCAGCGACTAGCTGCTCTTTTTAATCCTTTGGCCTTCTGCCTTCAAGAGATATACCTAGCTCTAAGCCACACTATGACTTTAAAGAATTACTCAATGTTTAATGCTTATGGTCCAAATGTTCAGCGTCCCTCTGGTGGGGCAGCTATATTAGTGCAAAATGACATAATTCATAGTCATCTTGTAGTCACTACCCATCTACAAGTAGTTGCAGTACGACTAACACTTCATAAGGTAGTTACCTTGTGTTCAATCTATATTCCACCTGATGTCACAGTAACCTTGCAGGACCTGGACAATTTATTGGCACAACTGCCTCCTCCATATATGTTTTTAGGAGATTTTAATGCTCATAATCCTGCATGGGGAGGGACCTCCTCAAATGCTAAAGGCAAGGCTATGGAGGACTTCATTACTAAAACTGACTTATGCCTCTGGAATGATGGATCTTTTACCTATTTACATCCAGGCCATGGCACATACTCAGCAATTGATCTATCCATATGTGATCCTGACCTTTTTCTTGACTTTTCCTGGCGACCACTGGATGACTTATGTGGGAGTGATCATTTCCCCCTGATCATGTCATCAACTGATACAGATGCACAGTTCAGACCTCCAAGGTGGCAACTTCAAAAAGCAAACTGGAGTCTCTTTCATTACCGTTGTGATGTCCTACTGGGTCACGTGCCCCAAGATATTGACAATCCAGTCGATCACTTCACTAAAACGTTGATCTCTATTGCAGAGGAAGCTGTCCCAAAAACTTCAGGAAAGCCCCACCGCAGGTCAAACCCATGGTTTAATGATGATTGTAAAAAGGCCATTGATGCCCGGAAAAAGGCAGAGAGGGTGTTCAACAAGCACCCAACAACAGCAAATCTCACCAGATTGAAAATTGCACGAGCCCAAGCACGTAGAACTATGAATGATGCAAAATCACAAAGCTGGAGACAGTATGTTTCAAGCCTTACAAGAGATGCATCCTCAAAAAAAGTCTGGAGTTTTATTAGAAAGATGAAAACTAAAGGGGGAACTGCAAGAGTTCAACATCTAAAATGTCACACAGGTCTCTTGACATCCAAGCAAGACATTGCTGATAAACTTGCAGAGACATTTGAAAAGAATTCCTCTGTGGAAAACTGCAATCCTGAATTTCAAGCCATGCGCAGAAAGGAGGAGGCCAAAGCCCTGAATTTCTTATCAGACAACACCGAACCATACAACCAGCCATTCTCTATGGATGAACTCCTATGCGCCATAAGAAACTGTCATGACACTGCAGTGGGCCCTGATATGATTCATTATCAATTCTTGAAACACTTACCGTCCATTGTGCTATTTCATCTCCTTGCAATATTTAATGTGATTTGGGAATCAGGAACAATACCTGAGTCCTGGAAGACAGCATTTGTGATTCCCATTCCAAAACCCGGCAAAGATCATACTGATCCCACCAATTACCGTCCTATTGCATTAACCAGCTGCCTATGCAAAACTATGGAAAGAATGGTGAATAAAAGACTTGTGTGGATGATCGAGTCAGAACGACATTTGAGTGCATTTCAATGTGGCTTTAGGCAAGGAAAGAGCACCATGGACCATCTTATTAGATTGGAGGCCTATATAAGGGATGGATTTGTCAAAAAGGAACATGTTATAGCAGTGTTTTTTGACCTTGAAAAGGCATACGATACTACTTGGAAATATGGCATTTTAAGGGACTTGTATTACATGGGGTTCAGAGGTCGTCTGCCCATTTTTATCTCAAATTTTTTGTCTAATAGATTTTTTCAAGTTCAATTGGGTAAAACTTTCTCAACACCACACTTGCAAGAACAAGGAGTTCCCCAGGGAAGCATCCTTTCAGTCACTCTATTCAGTATTAAAATCAATAGTATTGTGAAGGAAATCAACCCAAATCTTTTTTGCAGCCTGTATGTTGATGACCTCTGTATTTGTTATAGAGGAAAATACATGAGTATAATCGAAAGGCAACTCCAGCTGTGCATAAATAAAATCAGCAATTGGTCCATTGAAAATGGCTTCAAATTCTCTAAGTCCAAGACTGTTTGCACTCATTTTTGCCAACTTCGAGCTTTACATCATGACCCATTGCTGTATATGGAAGGTGCCACAATCCAAGTTGTGAAAGAGGTTAAATTCCTTGGTCTGATACTTGACAATAAACTATCCTTTATTCCACATATAAAGACTCTTAAAAAGAGATGTTTTAAATCTTTGGACATTTTAAAGGTACTGGCAAAGACAAAGTGGGGGGCAGAGTGGACTATACTGCTACGCCTGTATAGAGCACTTGTAAGATCCCGTTTGGATTATGGCAGTATTGTCTATGGATCAGCAAGACAATCTTACATTATGATGCTGGATACTGTTCACCACCAAGGTTTAAGACTGGTCCTAGGGGCCTTTAGAACCTCTCCAGTGCAGAGTCTTTATGTAGAAGCAAGAGAACCATCCCTTAAATTGCGACGCTTGAAACTTGCACTTCAATATGCAGTCAAAATCAAAGGGAACAGAGATAACCCGGCATACCCCACTGTCTTTCAGCCACAGTATTTGGACTTTTATGAAGCCAGACCGCGGACTATCAGACCTTTCGGATTAAGAATTAAACCTTTCCTTCAGGATCTGAATATTGATCTGGATGGACTAACATCCTCTTCCCTTTGTTCCATTCCCCCTTGGACCTTGAGAAAACCTGTAATTGTGCAGGACCTGAGTCACAGAAAGAAAGCTAACACACACCCAAACGAGTACCAGAGTTGCTTCCTCGATGTAAGACAGCGCTTCCCCTTGCACACTCCGATCTATACTGATGGCTCAAAAACTGATACCTGTGTGTCCTCAGCAATGGTAGTCGCCTCTAATCAGTGTGGAATACGCATCCCAAGTCTGTGCTCAATTTTTACAGCCGAAGCCCAAGCCTTGCTCTTAAGTCTTGAATACATTGAAGAGTCCAAACTGCAAAAAGCCTTGATTTGTACAGATTCTAGATCATGCCTACAGGCATTGGAGTTCTTAAAGACTGACCACCCTCTTATTGTCAACATACTTGGAAAAAGTGGAATACCTAACTAAAATCAATATGGACATTATTTTTTGTTGGGTCCCTGGCCATGTGGGTTTGACTGGTAATGAAAAAGCAGATAATGCTGCTAAAGGAGCCCTGAATGAAGAGATTTCTGAATGCCAAATCCCTGTCTCTGATATCAGACCTGTTCTTTCTTCCTACATAAGTGACAAATGGCAAGCTGATTGGACTAACTGTGCTGGCAACAAGCTGAAAGAAATATGCACTAATGTGAAACAAGTGACTATTCAATCTTTTTCATGTAGACATGACCAAGTTGTCTACACAAGGGGTAGAATTGGACACTCTAGACTAACACATGGTTTTCTGTTAACTGGAGGTGAACCTCCACTTTGCGATCTTTGTGGTGATCTCTTATCAATTAAGCACATTTTGTCTTGCCCTGCTTTTAGAATACAAAGGCAGAAGTTTTTTAAAGAAAGCACAATGCTAGATATTTTTAATAAGGTTTCACCATTAAAGGTTTTAAACTTTTTGAAGTGCATTGATGTGTACAAACGTATTTGATGTATTTATTTATTTATTTTATTATTGGTTTTAATTTTATGTGATATTTATTACCTGAGGGCGGCACGGTGGTGTAGTGGTTAGCGCTGTCGCCTCACAGCAAGAAGGTCCTGGGTTCGAGCCCCGGGGCCGGCGAGGGCCTTTCTGTGCGGAGTTTGCATGTTCTCCCCGTGTCCGCGTGGGTTTCCTCCGGGTGCTCCGGTTTCCCCCACAGTCCAAAGACATGCAGGTTAGGTTAACTGGTGACTCTAAATTGACCATAGGTGTGAATGTGAGTGTGAATGGTTGTCTGTGTCTATGTGTCAGCCCTGTGATGACCTGGCGACTTGTCCAGGGTGTACCCCGCCTTTCGCCCGTAGTCAGCTGGGATAGGCTCCAGCTTGCCTGCGACCCTGTAGAAGGATAAAGCGGCTACAGATAATGAGATGAGATGAGATGAGATTTATTACCTGTATTGGCCATGAAATAGCCATAGATGCTTAAATGGCAATAAATGTAAACAAACAAACAAACCACTCATTCTCTCTCACTCGACTCATTCTCTCTCCCTCGACTCATTCTCTCTCCCTCCACTCATTCTCTCTCCCTCCACTCATTCTCTCTCATTCGACTCATTCTCTCTCCCTCCACTCATTCTCTCTCCCTTGACTCATTCTCTCTCTCTCCACTCATTCTCTCTCTCCACTCATTTTCTCTCTCTCCACTCATTCTCTCTCTCTCCACTCATTTTCTCTCTCTCCACTCATTCTCTCTCTCTCTCCACTCATTCTCTCTCTCTCCACTCATTCTCTCTCTCTCCACTCATTCTCTCTCTCTCCACTCATTCTCTCTCACTCGACTCATTCTGTCACTCCACTCACTCCTCTCCCCATCTATCTCACTCTCTCCCTCTCTCACTCCATTCTCTCATTCCTCTCTCTCACTCCTCATTCTCTGTCACTCCACTCACTCACTCCCCCTAAACACACCTTCAGCACTCTGAAGTCTGCCTCTGTATCAGTTTCTCTTTATGAACAACAAGCAACATCCGATTATTTCTCTCTCTCTCTCTCTCTCTCTCTCTCTCTCTCTCTCTCTCTCACAGATGTTACAGAATATGAAAGGACAGTTTGCGGAGCATCTCCTGGCCGCTGGGTTTGTGAGCAGTAAAGACCCAAAACATTCCGGTGCCAACATCAACTCCGGTAAGGAGCCCGATACCGAGCGACTGGAACATCAGACACAGAAGGGGAAGGGGGGGAGGGTGCAGTGGGATGCAGTGATTGTAATAATATGAAATAGAAGATGATGATGATGATGATGGGTACTGAGATGGAACCTTGAGTCCTCCTGCCTGTGTGACTCCACCCTCTGTCCCACTGGAACTGTGTGAGAAATAATCCCGTCCCAGCTCCAGCATTCACACAGGATTATTACAGGAAACTGGTTCAGCTGGGTTCTGACTGGGTGCTGCTTTTTCTCAGCTTCGTCGAGTTTTTTAACCGTCGCCTCTCCGCCTGTGTCGCCTGGGAGCGTTTCTCTGCAGACCTGTACACGTCACGTCTCTTAAACCCACCGTGGAACGGTACGCTGGCATCGGTCGCTAGTTAGCGCTCTGTACGCAAGTTAGCAAGAGTTAGCATTCTATGCCCAAATTAACACAAGTATGTGCAAGCTAGCGTTCTGTGCTCTAATTAGCACTAGTTAGTACTCATTAGCGTTCTGTGCTCAAGTTAGCAATAGTTAGCGTTCTATGCCCAAATTAACACTCGTATCATCACGTGCGCGAGTTAGTGTTCAATGCCCAACTTAACACTAGTGGCGTTACATGTGCTAGTTAGCGTTCTATGCGCTAGTTGGTGCTCGTTAGTGTTCTATGCCCAAATTTATACGAGTAGCATTATATGCACAAGTTGGCGTTCTACGTGCTCATTAGTGCTAGTTAGCATTCTTCGCGCTAGTTAGTGCTTGTTAGCGTTCTCTACTCCTAGTTAACAATAGTTAATATACTATGCCCAAATTAACACTAGTATCATTGTATGCGCAAGCTTAGTGTTCTGTGCGCTAGTTAGCGCTAGTTAGCTTTCTATGCTCTAATTAGCACTAGTTAGTGCTCATTAGCGTTCTGTGCTCAAGTTAGCAATAGTTAGCGTTCTATGCCCAAATTAACACTCGTATCATTACATGCGCGAGTTGGCGTTCTGCGCACTAGTTAGCGCTAGTTGGTGCTCGTTAGCGTTCTATGCCCAGATTAACACTAGTAGTGTTAATATGCACAAGTGTGTGTTCTGTGCTCTAATTAGCACTAGTTGGTGCTCGTTAGCGTTCTGTGCCCAAATGAACACTCGTAGCGTTAATATGCGCAAGTTAGCGTTCTCTGCTCTAGTTGTCACTTTGAGTCGTGAGTCCACTTGTTTTTCCTCAGACACCTTAATGACCAGACTGTCTCTTAATTAGTGCGTTATTTGTTTGTGTATATTGTTTTGTTTTTATTTACCTGTCACCGTGGCTGTGAGGTGCATTAAATTCACCCCTCCCCCCCATTCCACAAAACCCCCTCTTGTGGTGGCGCTAATGTCCATCCCTGTGTGTGACAGATACACGTCTCGTCTCGTCTCGTCTTCTTCCGCTTTATCCGGGACCGGGTCGCGGAGGCAGCAGTCTAAGCAGGGAAGCCCAAACTTCCCTTTCCCCAGACACCTCGGCCAGCTCCTCGGGAAGAACACCGAGGCGTTCCCAGGCCAGCCGAGAGACATAGTCCCTCCAGCGTGTCCTGGGTCTTCCCCGGGGCCTCCTCCCGGGGGGACATGCCTGGAACACCTCCCCAGGGAGGCGTCCAGGAGGCATCCGAAAAAGATGCCCGAGCCACCTCAGCTGATTCCTCTCGATGTGGAGCAGCAGCGGCTCTACTCCGAGCTCCTCCCGAGTGACTGTGCTTCTCACCCTATCTCTAAGGGAGCGCCCAGCCACCCTGCGAAGGAAACTCATTTCGGCCGCTTGTATCCGCGATCTTGTCCTTTCGGTCATTACCCAAAGCTCATGACCATAGGTGAGAGTCGGAACGTAGATCGACCGGTAAATTGAGAGCTTCGCCTTTTGGCTCAGCTCCTTCTTCACCACAACGGACCGGTAAAGCGACCGCATCACTGCGGAGGCTGCACCGATCCGCCTGTCGATCTCACGCTCCATCCTTCCCTCACTCGTGAACAAGATCCCGAGATACTTAAACTCCTCCACTTGAGGCAGAACTTCTCCACCAACCTGGAGAGGGCAAGCCACCCTTTTCCGGTCGAGAACCATGGCCTCGGACTTGGAGGTGCTGATTCTCATCCCAGCCGCTTCACACTCGACTGCAAACCGCCCCAGTGCATGCTGAAGGTCCTGGTTTGAAGAAGCCAACAGGACAACATCATCCGCAAAAAGCAGAGATGAAATCCTGTGGTTCCCAAACAGGATTCCTTCTGGCCCCTGGCTGCGCCTAGAAATTCTGTCCATAAAAATTATGAACAGAACCGGTGACAAAGGGCAGCCCTGCCGGAGTCCAACATGCACTGGGAACAGGTCTGACTTACTGCCGGCAATGCGAACCAGACTCCTGCTCCGTTCGTACAGGGACCGGACAGCCCTTAGCAAAGAGCCCCGAACCCCATACTCCCGAAGCACCCCCCACAGAATACTACGGGGGACACGGTCGAATGCCTTCTCCAGATCCACAAAGCACATGTGGACTGGTTGGGCAAACTCCCATGAACCCTCGAGCACCCTATGAAGGGTATAGAGCTGGTCCAGTGTTCCGCGACCAGGACGAAAACCGCATTGTTCCTCCTGGATCCGAGGTTCGACTATTGGTCGAATTCTCCTCTCCAGTACCCTGGAGTAAACCTTCCCTGGGAGGCTGAGAAGTGTGATTCCCCTATAATTGGGGCACACTCTCCGGTCCCCTTTCTTAAAAAGAGGGACCACCACCCCAGTCTGCCACTCCAGAGGCACTGTCCCTGACCGCCACGCGATGTTGCAGAGGCGTGTCAACCAAGACAGCCCCACAACATCCAGAGACTTGAGATACTCAGGGCGGATCTCATCCACCCCCGGTGCCTTGCCACCGAGGAGCTTGCAAACCACCTCAGTGACTTCGGCTTGGGTAATGGACGAGTCCACCTCTGAGTCATCAGCCTCAGTCTCCTCAGTGGAAGACATGACGGTGGGATTGAGGAGATCCTCAAAGTATTCCTTCCACCACCCGACAATGTCCCCAGTCGAGGTCAACAGCTCCCCACCCGCACTGTAAACAGTGTTGGCAGAGTACTGCTTCCCCCTCCTGAGGCGCCGGACGGTTTGCCAGAATTTCTTCGAGGCCGACCGATAGTCCTTCTCCATGGCCTCCCCGAACTCCTCCCAGTTCCGAGTTTTTGCCTCCGCAACTGCCCGAGCTGCAGCACGCCTGGCCTGCCGATACCCGTCAGCTGCCTCGGGAGTCCTGGAGGTTAACATGGCCCGATAGGACTCCTTCTTCAGCTTGACGGCATCCCTTACTTCTGGTGTCCACCACCGGGTTCGGGGATTGCCGCCACGACAGGCACCGGAGACCTTGCGGCCACAGCTCTGAACAGCTGCGTCCACAATGGAGGTAGAGAACATGGTCCACTCAGACTCAATGTCCCCCGCCTCCCTCGGAAGCTGGGAAAAGCTCTCCCGGAGGTGGGAGTTAAAGACCTCCCCGACAGAGTGCTCGGCCAGACGTTCCCAGCAGACCCTCACCATACGTTTGGGCCTGCCAGGTCTGTCCAGCTTCCTCCTCCGCCAGCGGATCCAACTCACCACCAGGTGGTGATCAGTTGACAGCTCAGCCCCTCTCTTCACCCGAGTGTCCAAGACATAGGGCCGGAGATCAGATGAAACGACTACAAGGTCTATCATTGACCTCCGACCTAAGGTGTCCTGGTGCCACGTGCACTTATGGACACCCCTATGCTCGAACATGGTGTTCGTTATGGACAAACCATGACTAGCACAGAAGTCCAATAACAAAACACCACTCGGGTTCAGATCGGGGAGGCCGTTCCTCCCAACCACGCCCCTCCAGGTGTCACTGTCATCTCCCACGTGAGCATTGAAGTCCCCCAGTAACACAATGGAGTCCCCAGTCTGAGCACTCCTCAGTACCTCTCCCAGGGACTCCAAGAAGGCCGGATACTCTATACTGCTATTTGGGCCATAGGCACAAACAACAGCAAGAGCCCTCTCCCCAATCCGAAGGCGCAGCGAGGCGACCCTCTCGTTCACTGGGGTAAACTCCAACACATGGCGGCTGAGCTGGGGAGCTATAAGCAAGCCCACACCAGCCCGCCGCCGCTCACCACGGGCGACTCCAGAGAAGTGGAGAGTCCAGCCCCTCTCGAGGAGCTGGGTTCCAGAGCCCAAGCTGTGCGTGGAGGTGAGCCCGACTATCTCTAGCCGGTACCTCTCAACCTCCCGCACAAGCTCAGGCTCTTTCCCCCCCAGCGAAGTGACATTCCATGTCCCAACAGCCAGCCGCTGTGTCCGGGGATCAGGTCGTCGAGGCCCCTGCCTTCGACTGCCACCCAATCCACATTGCACCAGTCCCCTACTGCTACCTCTGTGGGTGGTGAACCCACAGGAGGTCGGGCCCACGTCAGCTCTTCGGGCTGAGCCCGGCCGGGCCCCATGGGCAAAGGCCCGGCCACCAAGCGCTCGCATACGAGCCCCAACCCCGGGCCTGGCTCCAGGGTGGGGCCCCGGCTGCGTCATCCCGGGCGACGTCACGGTCCTCGGATTTTTCTCCATAGGGGTTTTGGTGAACAGATACACTGAGGTCAGAATTTTCCGCGGATTTCACGTCCAAACGGGTCATTCTTGAGATCAGTGCAAATCCGGTGCGAATTTTTGGTTTTTTTTGGGGGGGTGTTTGGCAGGACCTCTTGTACATTAGGCAAGCTCACCAGCTGTGACCAGAGATTCGTGTTTGTTTACGGAAATCACAGCGAACGATTTTGTAAGAAGCGCTTTGATTGGCCGTCTCCCTCACTTCTGCTTGAATCAGCCAATCACAGTCCACCAACAGCGAAGTTGGAATTTCCTTCGCCAGGTTTGTAAAGTCCACTCTTTCTGAACTTATTTGACAGCAAAGCATGCTTATAAACAGCGTTCAAGATGGCATCGCATCGCATCGCATCGCAACATGCGACCCAATTTTGAAGCATTGCTAATCGATTTCCCCAGTGTATCGCACAGAAATGCGATGCAAAAAGTCAGCCAACTGCGAGCTTCCCTGGACGAGTTATGAATTTTTAAAGTCCGCCTGGAGCCGTGGCTGGCATTAAAGTGCGAGGAGAGGAGCGGAGCTTGCGCGGTGGTGAATAATGTCCGGAGGCGCGGTCCTACCGGGCCATGCCTGTGCTGGTTCGTAGAGGGAGGTGCACGTGAAATTCGGCTTCGCTGGGATCTCCGGTGGCAGAGTTATGAATTTTTAAAGGCCGGTTGGATCAGTGAATCATATTGGAACTTAAGGCGCAGAGGTGAGTTCACGCCGGGGCGAGTAACGTCCCGAGGCGCGGTCCTACTGGATGTGAGTAATGTGTAATGAGCAGAAATGGGTCTTAAAGCTTGCGAATTCCCCCCCACCACCATCAGCCCCCTTTGGGCCCGGTAGTACCCTTTTCCTCTTTTTTGGTCAGCGGTGTTTGAGTTTAAAGGTCCCATGGCATGAAATTTTCACTTTCTGAGGTTTTTTAACGTTAAAATGAGTTCCTCTGACCTTCTTAAGTCACCCCAGTGTCCAGAAATTTCATAATGTGTAAACCAAACTATGCCCAACATTTGAGAATGGCGCGTCAAAACGGCGCGTTGATAAACTCTTCCCTTTACTACGTCAGCAAGGGAGATGATCCCCACGCCCCCCCCCTCTGGATTCCCACCCACTGTATGGATTGCCCCGCCCAGTTGTAGTGAGGAGACCATAGAGGACACAACAACATGGCATCACCTAAGCGAGCGAAACATGGAAATTGCGCTGTACATGGATGTGACAACACAGAAAAGAGTCTGTTTTTACTGCCGACGGGAGAGCCCCTGAAGACGCAGTGGCTTAATTTTATTTACTCCAATAATACGCCGTCGAGTCTACCTAAGACGGTGTATGTTTGTCGGAAGCATTTTCCTGATGAATGTTTCCACAACTTGGGACAGTACAGGGCAGGTTTTGCACATCGACTGTCACTGAAGCCTGGGTCCGTACCAAGCATCCCTGCCGCATCAGCCACAAACACCGAACAAGTAAGTGTATAACTGTTAAGTCGTTTTGCCGTGTTTTAAAATCGGTGCGTTAGCCTTGCAATGGCTACATTAGCTGTGCAGCTAACCGCTTCCTGCAGTTAGCCAGGTACTCTGCGCTACAAAACCAAAAAGCATGCAGCATGCTCTGTTATAATAGCCAATCAAAACAGTTTTTACAAAGACACCCACATTCTTTTTTTTTTTTAAGTCACTCGTTCATTTTATTTGTTTGTTTGTTCAGTAAAAACCCAAACATTTGTTGAATTTATTTTATTTCCTCGCGTCGCACCTTAATGACGTCAGCGCGCGGTATTTTTCCCTTCGCGGTTTGTTCCTTCTCTCTCGCCATAGTAAGACACCCACATCCGCTTGTTCTGACCCACTGGAGGTAGCGTCACAGTGCTGTTAGCCAATCAGAGGTAACACGTTTAGATGTCATGAATATTAATGTAAGACCCGCCCCCACCCTCTACCCTTCCCCGCCTCCTGCTTCTCATTAGCAAAACGACGCACTGGGAAAAGCGCTGAAATGGGGCTTTCTCCCAGGAGGCTATATCTACGTGCCGAGGGTTCATTTCGAGAAAGGCTGCGGATATAACATCCGGAAACCTCCACGAGCCCGTTTAAAGCATCAACAAACCACCATGCCATGGGACCTTTAAGGCCTCATTAGAAACAGCTCATTATTAATGCAGTGTGCTGGTTGCTAAGCAACATATTGTTCGACAAATTATCACCTTTCGTTTTATTTTACCGCTGCTGTACAGATCCTGCCACATTACGTGCTAAAAGCTGTGTGTTCCACAACTCTCTCTCTCACACACACACACACACACACACACACTATTTAGTGTAAGCCATTATTCATGAGCCCGAGGTACAAATTAGACAAATCACAGAAGCACTGAAGATCGCGTTCGCTGTTGTTCTTCTGTTTCTCTTAATGAACTAAATGTGTGGGTTTTTTTTATTTATTTATTTTATTTATTATTTTTTTTTAATCACAAACAGAAAATGAGAAGCTCCTGAAGGCTGTGATCGTAGCCGGCTTGTACCCCAAAGTGGCCAAGATCTGCCCGAGCCACCACACCAAGAGACCCATGTAGGTGCACTGATGCTCTGTTATTTATATTTTGTTTGTTTGTTTGTTTAAAGCCTAGGTCACAACCGGACGTACGATTTTTTGGCCGTGCGATTTTTGGCGTTTCCCAAATCACTGCTTTTTTTTTGTTGTTGTTTATAGAGAAAGACGCACATTGGCCGTAAGTTTGTCTTGCAACCTGAAAAAAACGTAAGCGCCCGTAGAGTTTGTTTGACATGACAAAGAACCTCTGCGGCCGGTCTACGGCTCGAAAATCAGCACGTCACACGCGCGCCCTCCGTGCGTTTCTTGCACGTAGACCGGCCGTAGAAGCACGTACGGCTGGTTGTGACCGAGGCTTAAATCCTGATTGATGTACACACTTTTGACTTTTTGTTCACGAGGACGTGGTGCGGAAGCACTTCATGGTCATCTGAAGCAGGACGCCAGAGTCGATTCCACAGTATCTCCGTTTCCCAGAGCGTTAAAGGGGCAGTTAGTGTTTTCCTAGCGCCCCCTGCGGTCACTTCACCTCTCTGTAGAAGCAATAGGGAAAGGAACGAGCAGGAGGTAGTCCATTAAAGTGCACATCTTGGGTATATTTCGGAGCAAGATCAATGTAATTCTCTTATTTTATATTAAACTTTGGTCAAATATCTGTTGCATTTTGTGCAATTTTTTTTTTTTTACCTTGCACAATACCAGAAAAATTCAGTTGAAATCGAGCCATTTGAGGTGAATTGGTCCGCCTCTGAAAAAACTTTGCATTTGGATTTCCCGGCAAACATTGATTTTCGTGACGTCGCGTGCGGGACGCCTCCTTCTGAATCCTACGTCAGCGCTGGTTGGTTTATGAGAAAACGACCTGGTGGTTTTCTGCAAATTTCTTCAACGTTATCGCGTAATTATTAAAATGGTTAACAGATGTATCGTAGGAGGGTGTAGCAACACCAATCTTGATGGGATTAGTACTCATCGTTTCCCAAAAGACCGGACAATGAGAGAGAAATGGGAGCGCTTCGTACGAGGCACCCGGAAAAAGCCGAGGACCAAGCAGAGCCAAGAAAAATACCAAGAAAATCGGCAATTCACAAGTTTGCTGTTGCCAGGGTAAGAAATAAGAGAGACTGTACTCTAAATTAGCTGTTCCTGTGTTTGTGTGGTACACGGATAATGTTATTTATTGACACACACAAAAGTAAACAACATGAAAGTATTGGGCGATAATACACTTAACTTCACATGCATCAAGGGATCTGCGTGTCAGGGCTTGAGATCTTGGGACCTGTCAAGCACATTAAATGTACAGTGGTCATTTATTTATTGAGGAAAATGATCCAATATTATGTATCTGTGAGTGGCAAAAGTATGTGAACCTTTGCTTTCAGTATCTGGTGTGACCCCCTTGTGCAGCAATAACTGCAACTAAATGTTTCCGGTAACTGTTGATCAGTCCTGCACACCGGCTTGGAGGAATTTTAGCCCGTTCCTCCATACAGAACAGCTTCAACTCTGGGATGTTGGTGGGTTTCCTCACATGAACTGCTCACTTCAGGTCCTTCCACAACATTTCCATTGGATTAAGGTCAGGACTTTGATTTGGCCATTCCAAAACATTAACTTTATTCTTCTTTAACCATTCTTTGGTAGAACGACTTGTGTGCTTAGGGTCGTTGTCTTGCTGCATGACCCACCTTCTCTTGAGATTCCGTTCATGGACAGATGTCCTGACATTTTCCTTTAGAATTCGCTGGTATAATTCAGAATTCATTGTTCCATCAATGATGGCAAGCCGTTCTGGCCCGGATGCAGCAAAACGGGCCCAAACCATGATACTACCACCACCATGTTTCACAGATGGGATAAGGTTCTTATGCTGGAATGCAGTGTTTTCCTTTCTCCAAACATAACACTTCTCATTTAAACCAAAATTCTATTTTGGTCTCATCCGTCCACAAAACATTTTCCCAATAGCCTTCTGGCTTGTTTACGTGATCTTTAGCAAACTGCAGACGAGCAGCAATGTTCTTTTTGGAGAGCAGTGGCTTTCTCCTTGCAACCCTGCCATGCACAGCATTTTTGTTCAGTGTTCTCCTGATGGTGGACTCATGAACATTAACATTAGCCAATGTGAGAGAGGCCTTCAGTTGCTTAGAAGTTACCCTGGGGTCCTTTGTGACCTCGCCGACTATTACACGCCTTGCTCTTGGAGTGATCTTTGTTGGTCGCCCACTCCTGGGGAGGGTAACAATGGTCTTGAATTTCCTCCATTTGTACACAATCTGTCTGACTGTGGATTGGTGGAGTCCAAACTCTTTAGAGATGGTTTTATAACCTTTTCCAGCCTGATGAGCATCAGCAACGCTTTTTCTGAGGTCCTCAGAAATCTCCTTTGTTCGTGCCATGATACACTTCCACAAACATGTGTTGTGAAGATCAGACTTTGATAGATCCCTGTTCTTTAAATAAAACAGGGTGCCCACTCACACCTGATTGTCATCCCATTGATTGAAAACACCTGACTCTAATTTTACCTTCAAATTAACTGCTAATCCTAGAGAGTCACATACTTTTGCCACTCACAGATATGTAATATTGGATCATTTTCCTCAATAAATAAATGACCAAGTATAATATTTTTGTCTCATTTGTTTAACTGGGTTCTCTTTATCTACTTTTAGGACTTGTGTGAAAATCTGATGATGTTTTAGGTCATATTTATGCAGAAATATAGAAAATTCTAAAGAGTTCACAAACTTAAGCACCACTGTACTGTATATGCAACCGTGCTTAGCCGATTCCATGTGTGTAGCTTACGAAATCTTTCTCCGACAGTAGCCAGTACTCTTGTAAGTGAAGAAATATATCAATGCATAATAGTAATTAGAAAAAATATCATTGATGTAACAATAGACAGATAGATGAGCATTGATGCATGAATCCATGGGTTTAGCTCCTCAGGCGACAAGTCCATATTTCAATGCAAAATCGCTCGCTGCTAAACTTGGTCTACACAGGCTGTGCAGTGAAACCGTGCAAAGCTCGCGCAGCCTGCTGGCGCTTTCGCAGGTGACTTCACGAATCTGGCTCCAGACTCCCTTGGGATTTTTCCAGACGCGTTTTATTTTATTTTTTTCTGCTGTAGACAGACGGCCTTGTGCAAAATTACCCTTCTGGAGGAGTGTGTAAAGGGACATACTTTCATAAAAAAAATATATATATATTTTAGTGCTGTCAAGCGATTAAAATATTTAATCGCGATTAATGTCGCGACTGTCATCGTTAACTCGCGATTAATCGCAATTTAATCGCACATTTTTGTCACATGAAAAACCATTGTAATTCTCTTATCAGCATAAAAAAGTGAATGGGCTTGCTCACCGTTCGAACTACGGGGGTACTCGGGGGATCCGAGATCCCCTGAAACAGACATGAGATCCCTTGAAAACATGATTTGGGAAATGTTGGGGGTCTCTGAAATATTGGCAAAATGATGTTTATTGACATAGCAATCGTGTGTAACGGGAAGCATTTGCATATCCGAAGTGAGCGCGCGATGGAGATCCGCGCTCTGAGACAAGCGCAAGCACCCCCCCAAGGGAAAATAAGGGACCCCCCCGAAAATATCGGCATAGTTCGAACACTGGTTGTACCAATGTGTTTTTTTTATTGCAGAGCATAACGTCTTGTCACAGCCACTGCAAAGTGGGGCTGAAGCCGCCGATGGGAAAACGAAACCTAAGCCGAGCACCGTGGCTCTTCGGGGGAGGGCAGAGGACTCTGGCTGTGCGGGGCGTGGCATCATGTCACAGAGCGTTAATCTCGCGATAAAAAAATTATCGCCGTTAAAATTGAGTCAAGTTAACGCGTTAATAACGCGACATTTTTGACAGCACTAATATATATATATATATATATATATATATATATATATATATATATATATATAAAATGAAATTGGTCCAGAATATGCACTTTAAACCCTGAACTGCCGTTAATCATCAAATTAACTGTTTAAGACCTGTTTGTCTGTGGGTGAGAAAGCATGAAGCAGGACTGAGGAGCTGTGTTCCGTCTGGATGCGAGGTTCTTTTCTGGGCCAGAAAATTTTAAATAAAGCCCCATAACAGAAACTCTCCTCATGAATCGGGGGGAATGTTAGGTTTTTTTCCAAGGCATCACTGAACGTCCGTGACTATCCTAGATCTCGGACAGACCGCTTCTAAAAATGATGAAGTGCAACTTTAATGGGTGTATTTGAGAAACAAAAAGCGACATGTTAACACGTGTGTGTGTGTGTGTGTGTGTGTGTGTGTGTGTGTGAGAGAGAGAGAGAGCAAGCTGAGAGCAGCCCAGCAATTTGCACTCACTGTCTCTGGAGGTTTGGCTATTAATGTGAATCATACCGGTGTCCCCGGGGTTATTACTGTGATGCACAGCGTGTGTGTGTGTGTGTGTGTGTGTGTGTGTGTGTTCCCGCAGACCAGCAAAGGTGTACACTAAGGCTGACGGGAAGGTCTGCATCCATCCTAAATCTGTCAACTCAGAGGAGACACAGTTCCACTACACCTGGCTCATCTATCACTTGAAGATGAGAACTACCAGTGTGAGTGTGTATATACACACACACACACACACACACACACACACACACACAGTCTTTCTCTGGAACTTTAATGAACCCAAGGTTATCTAAAGTTGATGTTTTTCCTCCGTCTGCGTTGTGAGGCTTGGTTATTGAGGTTGAGGTTCTCGAGGCTGCAGCAGGTTTCTGAGAGCGACGTGGCTGCAGTTCAAGAAAAGCCCCATCTTTTATTCACAACCTGTCGGCTTTCAACTCCCCGACTCTCCACAGGCTGGGCTCAGATCAAAGCTCCTCTCCCAGGAGAAGAGCCCACCTCTCTCTCTCTCTCTCTCTCTCTCTCTCTCTCTCTCTCTTTGTGTCTGTCTTGTTCTCATGCTGTGTTGCATGGTGTGTCTTTCTCTCTGTCTCACGCCCTCTTTCAGTCTCTCTCTCACCCCTCTCTTTTCACCGCTCTTTCACCTCTCTCTCTCTCTGTCTCACTCCCTCTGTCTCTCTTTCACCTATTTCTCACTCCTCTCTTTTTTCTTTCACCGCTCTTTCATGTCTCTCTCCCTTTCTGTCTCTCTTTCACTCCCTCTCTCTCTGTGTGTCTCTGTCTTGTTCTCATGCTGTGTTGCATGATGTATGTCTTTCTGTCTCATGCCCTCTTTGTCTTTCTTTCACCTCTCTCTCTCTCTCGCTCCCCTTTCTGTCTCTCTTTCACCTCCCTCTCTCTCTCTCTCTCTCTCTCTCTCTCCCCTTTCTGTCTCTCTTTCACCCCCCCTCTGTCTGTCTGTCTTGTTTTCATGCTGTGTTGTATGATGTATGTCTTTCTCTCTGTCTCACGCCCTCTTTGTCTCTCTTTCACCTCTGTCTGATTTGGTCTCAGTCTCACTCCCTCTGTCTCTTTCTCAGCTCTCTCTCTCTTTTTCACCGCTCTTTCACCTCTCTTTCTCTCTCTCTCTCACCCCTCTCTTTCACTGCTCTTTCACCTCTCTCTCTCTCTCACCTGAGGACATCTTTCATTGGAAATTCACTGCTCTTTCACCTCTGTCTCTCTTTCACCTCTGTCTCACTCCCTCTGTCTATCTTTCACCTCTCTCTCACCCCTCTCTTTTTTTGTTTCACCTCTCTGTCTCTCTTTCACCTCTCTCCTCTGCTCTTTCACCTTTCTCTCTCTCTCTCTCTCACTCCCTCTGTCTCTTTCACCTCTCTCTCTGCTCTTTCACCTTTCTCTCTGTCTCTATCTCACCTCTCTCTCTCTCTCTCTCTCTCTCTCTGTGTCTGTCTTGTTCTCTTGCTGTGTTGCATGATGTCTCTCTCTCTCTCACTCGCTCTCTTTACTGCCTGAGGACATCTTTCATTGGAAATGATAATGCCTCCTGCACCTGGCACTTTTTTTTTTTAAGCCATCCAGCCAGGTCAGTTTTTGAGAGAGAGAGAGAGAGAGAGAGAGGGAGGGAGAGAGAGAGGGGCCAGGTCTGGATTTCTTTCAGCTTTAAGCTCAGAAATGGGGCTGGGAGAATGAACCCTGGACAGAACCCCGGGGGGGAGGGGACTTGAGTGCGAGTGAATTAGTGAGAGAGTGGTGACTGTGAGAGTCGGGGACAGGAGAGTGAAAAGTGATTTAGATGGCAGGAGAGAGAGGCAGGAAATGACAGCTGAGTGATTCCACAGGAGGGAGATATTAGAGGAATGAACTGCAGGGAAGGAAAAACGATAGGGAGGAAGGGAGAGAGAGAGAGATTGAAAGGGGGGGAGAGAGAGTGGTTTAGAGATGGGGAGCTGCGAGTACTCGGCCCGTGGCGGCGGGAGCTGTGAGTACTCGGCCCGTGGCGGCGGGAGCTGCGAGTACTCGGCCCGTGGTGGGTGAGACTGTGACGGAAGGCTGTTTGTTCAGACCCGGCGTTAGTGAGCCATCAGTACAGTGGGAGCAGGTTTTACAGAGAGGCCTAGATAACAGTCAGTGTGTCCATGAACATGTCTCACTCACCTGTCTGTCTCTCTGTCAAGCGTATGTGAGCATCAGGGTTTCCCACACTTGAAAGGGAAGGACTTGGACACAGGATTCCACTCTTCTTGTATTTTATTGGTTTTCAGTGGAACTGACGTTAGAATCAGAAGTAGAATCAGAGGTAGAATCAGAAGTAGAAGCTAGAAGCTTGGAGCTTGAAGCCGAAGTTAGAAGGTGAAAAACCTTTAAAGATACAAACATAAAATAAATGTATGAATAAATGCCTGTTTTTCTACAACAAAGCATGTATGAATAAATGCTTGTTTTTCTATAACAAAGCCCAAGTTAATTAGGCAACAATATATAAATATTTATGTATAAGGTAAATTAGGTATATTTTAACCATTTTTAATAATTCAGGTAATATGTTGCTGAACAAATATAAATGAACAGAAAACCAGTTTTAAACTAAGAACCATTTTAACCATTAGCCCTTTCACAGGCAGTTTGTTCACTTTAACTGAAGATATTTTGCTACACGCCACTGATAAAGAAAGTTTAAACCATTAAACCAATCACAGGTAAGGAACAAACATTTCTCATGCCCACGGATTACTGCGAGCGCAGCGTTTGCATATAAATAAGTTCAGTGGGTTTACCGGTAGCCTTTTTTGTCCTTTTTTCCCTGATGTGCTGTCAAGTTTGTGTTAGTAGCGAAGTTCTCTTTGCAACTGCTGCGCTGCTGCTTCATTACAAACTGAATGTCAATTCTGCCTAGCGTTCTAGAACGACCGCTGCCCTGCTATTGGCTGCCCTGCTAACTAGCGTTGTGATTGGCTGCCTGTTCAGCGCAGCGTGCGCGCGCTGGTAGCGCAGCGATTCAGCGTAGCAGGAAGTGGCGGAGGCAGCTGTCAATCATGTGAGCCTGCGTTCAGGCACTCCTTGTGGCAGGTCGCCGCAACACTCTCTGTCTGTCTTGAAGGTAATCAGACAGAAGCCACACCTTGTTAGCATGTTCGTGTAAACTTTGTTGAAAAATGGTGTTCGAGTTTCAGCTCTGACTGTTAGAGAGCCAGAACTAGAGGCTTCTTTCAAACATCTCGCAGAAAACTTCTCCACACACACACACACACACCCCTCTCTCTGTATCTAATCTGTCTCTGAAACTGAGAAAATGAAAGAGGCCCAAACCATGATTTGATCATGAGCTCTCTCTCATCTGTCTCTTTCATGTGTCTCTCTCACCCCTCTCTCTCTCCATCTCTCTCTCTCTTCACCTCTCTCTCTCCCTCTGTGTTTGTAGATCTTTCTGTATGACTGTACTGAGGTGTCTCCGTTCTCGCTCCTCTTCTTCGGTGGTGATATCTCCATCCAGAAGGACCAGGAGCAGGAGACCATCGCAGTGGACGAATGGATCGTCTTCCAGTCTCCCGCTCGCATCGCTCACCTGGTCAAGGTCAACACACACACAGACACACACGCACACAGAGCTCGGTTTAACAGCTCTCCTCTCTGCAGAAATGTACTTCTGGATTACAGAAATATTTGACCCGTGAAATCGCTTACAAATCAAAACGCGCGGAGCCGAGTATATAGGCGTCACTTCCTGTCGGAAACGTTTACTGCACACATCCTCCGGCAACATGACTATAAATCACATTTACACACGTGTGTTTGCACACATCAGTTTAATGCGGAGCAGCGGCGAGGTCCGTTAGATGTTGCTCTAGAAACGGCAACATATTAGAACGAGTGCATTAATATAAAGGTGTGTAAATGGAACGGCTATTTAAATAAAGAAACTTCTCTGGCTGGCACGGTATGTTCCTCGGCGCTGCTGCAGCACTTTATCGTCTAAAACTAACACAAAAAAAAAAAGTTCAGAAAAGTAAGCAGCATCGAGACGCCCGTGACGTTCAGTATTTGTCTTTCAGGTCACGCAAGCAGACGATCTGCACCATTAAAGCTGCAAACAGCGCGTCAGGAACACCTGCACTTAAGTGTGTGTGTGATCTGAAAGGCATTATCACACTGTAAATCCTGCAGCGTAATGCCACGTACGCACCAGACCCGGGCTCGTCTTGATTTACATCACCATTAGCATCTTAGCAATGGGAGTTTGGCTGCAATCCGAAACCACTGCGTCTGTTAGAGTGCAAACGAAACGCTGTCTTCGACATCGGCTTTGCGTTTCATTTTCAGGACCAGAAAAAATGCTAATGGAAGTTTTTACTGTATTTTTGACTTTTTTTTTTTTTTTTTTTGCTCATGATTAAATGCTTTCCCTTACATGTTTTATTCAGAGCTCCATTTCAATTTGACACACACAATAATTAAGATGAAAAAGAAAAAAAAAAACCCAGAAATCTGGAGTGTGTATAAGTATTTGCCCCCTTTCATATGAAACCCCTAAATAAGAGCTGGTCCAACCAATTCACTTCATAAATCACATAATTAGTTGATTAAGATCCACCTGTGTGCAATCAAAGTGTCACATGATCTGTCACATGATGTCTGTATAAATCAACCTGTTCTGGAAGGACCCTGACTCTGTTACACGACTAAGCAAGCAACATGAAAACCAAGGAGCCTCCAAACAGGTCAAAGCTGTGGAGAAGTATAGATCAGGGTTGGGTTATAAAAATATCCCAAACTTTGAATATCCCAGGGAGCACCATTAAATCCATTATAGCAAAATGGAAAGAATATGGCACCACTACAAACCTGACGAGAGAAGGCCGCCCACCAAAACTCACAGACCCAGCAAGGAGGGCATTAATCAGAGATGCAACAAAGACTCCAAAGAGAACACTGAAGGAGCTGCAAAGATCCACAGCGGAGATGGGAGGATCTGTCTGTAGGACCACTTTAAGTCGTACACTCCACAGAGTGGGCGGGGCTTTATGGAAGAGTGGCCAGAAAAAAAGTCACTGCTTAAGAAAACATGTTTGGAGTTTGCCCGACAGCGTGTGGCAGACTCCCCAAACACATGGAAGAAGATTCTCTGGTCAAATGAGACGAAAATTGATCTTTTTGGCCATCGTTGGAAACACCATGTGTGGGACAAACCCAACACCCTGAGAACACCATCCCTACAGCGAAGCATGGTGGTGGTAGCATCATGCTGTGGGGATATTTTCCATCTGCAGGGACAGGAAAGCTGGTCAGGACTGAAGGAAAGATGGATGGCACTAAATCCAGGGTGATTCTGGAGGAAAACCTGTTTGAGTCGGCCAGAGGTTTGAGACTGGGATGAAGGTTCACGTTCCAGCAGGACAATGACCCTAAACATGCTGCTAAAGCTACACTGGAGTGGTTTAAAGGGAAACATTTAAATGTCTTGGAATGGCGTAATCAAAGCCCAGACCTCAATCCAATTGAGAATCTGTGGCATAACTTGAAGATTGCTGTACACCAACGCAACCCATCTAACTTGAAGGAGTTGGAGCAGTTTTGCCTTGAGGAATGGGCAACAATCCCAGTGGCTAGATGTGCTAAGCTAATAGAGACACACCCCAAGAGACCTGCAGCTGTAATTGCAGCAAAAGGTGGCTCTATAAAGTATTGACTTTGGGGGGTGAATACCTATGCACACTCCAGATTTCTGTTTTTTCATCTTAATTATTGTTTGTGTTAGAATAAAAAAAATAACATTCATTACCTTGGTGAAGCATCTGCTGTGCAATAACATTCAGTACCTGGGGCAAGATTTCGACTTCTATTTCAGTTCTAAGTATTTTATTAGTGCAGTATTTAGTTGTGTATGTTATGTACATGGCCCGTGTCTTTTTTTTTTTTTCTACTTTTATTGCACTCGTCCATTTTTGTTCCTGTTTATTCCTGACTCTTTTTCTATCTGTGAGCTGCTGAAACATGTAAATCTCCCCACCGAGAAAATTTCTGAATAAATTTTTATCATATCAGTGCCAAAACATCGCTGTGCTTCAGGTTTCCAAGTCAAACTCGAACTGATTTCCTGCGCAGCAACATTAAACACTCCGACGAGCTCCGTTTCATTTTAGACCTTTCCACTGCCGTCATCGTGATTTGTTGTCCTGATCTGCGTTTTAAATCCAAAACTCTAAGCTTAGATTTAAAAATATTCAGTCAACTAAATGGTCCACAAATATTTCAGTTTGAAGGTTACATGTGGGGGTTTTCAAAGTCAAACACTCCTCAGTAGGTGTGTAAAGATATACAATAATAACTCATGATACAAATTTATGACGATTCGAACCGATGAAATAAAAACATTAATTGCGATTTATTATTATTATTATTATTATTATTATTATTATCAGGGTGCATAATCTTTGTTAGTCCCAGCTGTAATTGTGTTGTTTCAACAGCAGAGGGCGCTAAATAATAACGTAAGATAGTGGGAACGCATGTGACTTCATTCTAAGTGGAAGTAACACAGCTTTAATGCTACGAAAATATTTTTTTAAAAAATCAAAAACGAGAAAGAGCTGTCGTGCGATTGACTGTACAAACAAATTTAAGAAAAATCTGAAAAGAGAGAAGTAAATATTCATAAAAGTTTATTAAGAAGAAAAGGTTTATTTGTTAATGTGTTTTATGTTTAATGAAAGGAATATTTAGGTTGATAAAGAACAAAAGAAAAAGTTGCTTTTTAAAATGATTATTTTTTAATTTTTTTTTGTAATAGTTTTCTTGATTTAATTTTTTAATTTTTCCAAAAAATATCATTGTGAAAATTGAATCGTCAATTGGTGAATCGCCAGTAAAGGAAACCCGGTTAGTGTTTGTACTCAGTAACTCTGTCGAATAAAACACAAGGCCATTTATTTTTCATAATTGGGTTCTTAAACATTTTTGGAACAACTATAGCAACTTGGTGGTGAAAATAAATCGCTGTCTTGATGCATTTTCTTATTTTTTAGGCAAGGAAAATGAAATGTCAGAGGAAAAATTAAAAATAAAATTCACGTCAGCTCAAATAGATTTATTGAATGTGTAGTTCATACTATTTTTTTTAAACTGGATTTTTTTAATATAAATAAATGTTTTCGTTTATATCTTCCAGATGTAGCCAAAACGTTACAAAAACAACTGTATGGGTCTGTCTCAGAAACTGGGTACTGTGGGGGTACCCCACTAAATATACTGTCAATAAACTATACGGTTTTGAATGGTGATGTTGGTTTTAATTTGAAATAAAATGATGAAAGAAGTAATACAGATAAAACTAAATCTTTGATGTGAATACTCTATTCAGAATTTGGCAAAAATTCTGTAAATTTGTGGAAAAATGGCGGCTTGATCTGGGACATGATAAATGGTCGACTACATCGCATTCCCTTAAAAAGGTTGTAGTCCACTGAAAAGTCTACAGTTATCACTAATTGTATTTTAAGTTGTAACTTTATACGCCTAAGGATTGGTGCGCTCACAGAATAATCATAACCGTAATAAAGCATCATGCAAAATATTTGATCACCGTCGTAACTCCATTTTCCGCAAACCCGAAACCAATACGATCGTGTGTTTTGATCTAAACGGAAAGCCTCAGGGTCGAGGTCACTACCTCACCAAAAGTAGTAACTTAAAATCACTACGCCATATAAAAATGTAGTTATAAATCTGCGATTTTGTTTTTTAAAACGAAAGCTGAAAGTTAGGTATAGAATATGTTTCTTACAGAATATGTTACGATGGTAGCTGGGCTTGTATGAATTTCTGAGCTATAAAATGAGTTGTGGTCTATTTTTTACCGTAGCGTGTTATTTGTGTGCGGGGAAGGACACGCATTAACAATTTGCATGTGTAGAATGGAATTTTCCACTCCAGCAGTTAGAAGTTGATCGTGCTTCCATTTGCGGTCTCTCTGTTACGCGGGTGATCAGTTCGGACGTTATCACTGAAAAGGTGAGTTTTGACGGTTTTATTTTCACATACGTCTCATTTGGGACATATGTGCTGCTCGCTTCTGCAACCTTTTTAAGGGAACGCGATGCAGTCGACCATTTATCATGTCCCAGATCAAGCCGCCATTTTTCCACAAATTTGCAGAATTTTTGCCAAATTCTGAATAGAGTATTCACATCAAAGATTTAGTTTTATCTGTATTATTTCTTTCATCATTTTATTTCAAATTAAAACCAACATCACCATTCAAAACCGTATATTTTATTGACTGAGTATATTTAGTGGGGGACCCCCACAGTACCCAGTTTCTGAGACAGACCCATATACACACACGCACAAATAAAATAAACAGTCCATGACAAGAAAATTTAGTCCATGCACGACGTGTTAAGCCATCTTTCCAGGAAACTACCACAACATTGCTGCGTGTCCATTCATTATCCCATGTGATGTTCAGTGTCCACAGGTAGTCTTCCAGTAAACAGACCCCTGTATTGCACCCAGTCCACCTCATTTCCGTGACAGACCCCAAGAACAGGCCACAGTGATCAGTGTATGCACATACCTTTTAGCTACCATGTAAAGAATATACAAGCGGATACAAGCGGCTGAAATGAGTTTCCTTCGCAGGGTGGCTGGGCGCTCCCTTAGAGATGGGGTGAGAAGCACAGTCACTCGGGAGGAGCTCGGAGTAGAGCCGCTGCTCCTCCACATCGAGAGGAACCAGCTGAGGTGGCTCGGGCATCTTTCTCGGATGCCTCCTGGACGCCTCCCTGGGGAGGTGTTCCAGGCATGTCCCCCTGGGAGGAGGCCCCGGGGAAGACCCAGGACACGCTGGAGGGACTATGTCTCTCGGCTGGCCTGGGAACGCCTCGGTGTTCTTCCCGAGGAGCTGGCCGAGGTGTCTGGGGAAAGGGAAGTTTGGGCTTCCATGCTTAGACTGCTGCCTCCGCGACCCGGTCCCGGATAAGCGGAAGAAGACGAGACGAGTAAAGAATATAATCTTCAGAACATTCCCCATTTCTCGTTATATTTATCAATATCGTTCATTATCCTATAAGAGATTCTTTCGAAAGCCACTACTTTGCCTAGCTCTATAATGCCCCTTTTCCACCAAAGCAGTTCCAGGGCTGGTTCAGGGCCAGTGCTTAGTTTGGAACCGGGTTTTCTGTTTCCACTGACAAAGAACTGGCTCTGGGGCCAGAAAAACCGGTTCCAGGCTAGCACCAACTCTCTGCTGGGCCAGAGGAAAGAACCGCTTACGTCAGCGGGGGGGCGGAGTTGTTAAGACCAACAACAATAACAAGACCGAGAAAGATCGCCATTTTTAAGCGACGAGAAGCAGCAGCTGTACAAACGCAAAGTCATCCATTATTATTATTATTATTGTTGCTGCTGCTGCTTCTTCCGTGTTGTTTTTGCTTCAATATTCGCGCCAAGGTTTATGCAAACGTAGCGACGTAACTGACGTATACAGCGACGTAATGACGTGGCTTCCCTTAGCACCGCGAGCTATGGAAAAGCAAACTGGTTCTCTGCTGGCTCACAAGTTGAACGAGTTGTGAACCAGCACTGGCCCCGAACCAGCCCTGGAACTGATTTGGTGGAAAAGGGGTATAAGCCAGTCTTGAAATTGCGGGCCTTCTGTATCTTTCCACTTTCTCATTATCATCTGTTTGCCAATCATTATACTTGTCTGAATCCAATTGGTTAGGGGTTTTACAATCTGGGCCATGGGCTTAGGGTTGCCTAATATGTAAAGACTGGGGCAAAACTCAAAATCCACTCTTATGAGTTTCTCATGAACTCTTTTCCAAAATGTCTGAATCTTTGGACATGACCATAGGGCATGTGTTAGGGTGCCCAGTTCCCCTTCACACCTCCAGCAGTCTGGCGGTTCCCTTATACCTAACATCACTTGGGTACCAATAGAATCGATGGAAAAATTTGAATTGAATTAATCTTATTTTGATATCTCTGGAGACTTGTTTAGTGATCCCAGCAACTGTATCCCAATCGTTTTCTTCAATTATGTTCAGGTCCCTCTCCGATAAGGTTTTCAGAGCTGTGTTGGACGGAAAACCAGTATTCATAAGCATAGAGTACTAATGGGAAGCCCCGTGTCCAATCTCTGCGATCGGCAAAATCTCTTTTAATGAGGTCCATGCCCTGAGGTGGCGTCTGTGTGTAGAGTCAAAAGTCGTAACAAGGAAGTGTCTCAGCTGAAGATGGCTCCAGAATTGATTGTTGGCTAGCTTGAATTGTTCAACCAGATTGTCAAATGACTTAAGGACACCATCTTTATAAAGATCACCCAGAGTATGTACCCCCTCCCTCCATATCGGTGGTGATATTTATCAGTAAGGAGTTTGGGGTTGTCCCACAGGACAGAGGATAAGCTTCGAAAGGGGTTGGTTTTAAATATACGAGACACTTCCCCCCCCACCCAATAGTCCCTGTAAATGAGAGAGAATGGGATGGGAACGAGCATTTGGAGGCATTCTTGCTGATAAGAATAGCAATGGAGGTAGGGAAACACACACTGACTGCTCTATTGCGTACCAAGGTGGCGCTCTTTCCGGAGGTAGTGCCCAGTGTGCCAGGTGCCTCAGGTTGAATGCATAATAATGAGACAATAGATTTGGGAGTCCTGGGCCACCTTTCGCTACCAGCTTCTGCAATTTACGCAGATGTAATCTTGGCCTTTAACCATTCCAAAAAAAAAAAAACTTGTTCCAAAGTGCATCAAATTGTTTGAAGTATTTTACCGGGCTATTCAGTGGGAGAGACTGAAGCAGGTAATTGACTCTGGCAGAACAATTCATCTTTAAAATATTAACTTATCCCCATAACGAGAGATAAAATGGAGACCATCTTTCCAGATCTGTGGAAATGTTTTTCTAGGAGTGGTTCAAAATTGCATTGCACTATTTTGTCTAAATCCCTGAGGAGACCACTGGAATGATCCGGCTCGAAAGAATGTTTTAGGGCAATACACTACCGTTCAAAAGTTTGGGGTCACTTTGAAATGTCCTTATTTTTGAAAGAAAAGCACTGTTCTTTTCAATGAAGATCACTTTAAACTAATCAGAAATCCACTCTATACATTGCTAATGTGGTAAATGACTATTCTAGCTGCAAATGTCTGGTTTTTGGTGCAATATCTCCATAGGTGTATAGAGGCCCATTTCCAGCAACTATCACTCCAGTGTTCTAATCAGGGCTTTGAACCAGAATTTTTTTCCTGTTGGTTCGTTCCGAACAGAAATGGAATTTTAATGTTTCCGGTTTTGGGTTCCACCATTAAATAGACGTTCCCGAACCGGTTAGAACCAAAAAATTTCGTTGCCGGAACGGTTAATTACGTTCCCTGTCAGCTGTTTAACAAATGGCTATAAAATTATGTCTCTGTCTCATCCAGCTTAAGCCAAATGTAGGCTAATTCTATTACAACCTTCATTAAATAAGACAAGAAATAATTCAAAACAATTATTATTTCAAATGTTGGCGATTTGGATTCTCAGTATGTCTTCCCATCTACACAAACAGAAAAAGTGCCAAAAATGAAAGATAATTCGTTTAGTGTGTTACCAAAGGCTAGTCAGGCCCTATGCATTGATAGGCTAACAGAGGTTAACGTCATTTAATGTTCGCGAGCCTCTCATTAACGTGGACAAATATATTGATATCGTGTTTGAAATTGGCGTTTTTGAATAACGATAGACTGCAATATTTACCTCTTATTTAAGATGTGGAGACGTGATAGTAGTCCACCCTCCCGCTCTCTCCATTCAGTCAGCGAACGTCACACAGGAAGTGAACCCCAGCGGGTCATAGAAACTTGCGCAGGAGAAGAATGACTTTTTTATTTGTAGGCTACGGAAACTTTGAGGAACGAAATAAAAACCGGTATTAACCGGTTACCATTATTTTTAATAAGCGTTTCTGTTCTGGAACATAAAAAATAATAAAGTTTCTGGTTTCGTTTCTGTTCCATGTGAAATGGAAAAAGTTCCCGGTTTTCGTTTTCGTTCCTTGAACCGGTTCAAAGCCCTGGTTCTAATGGTACAATGTGTTTGCTCATTGCCTCAGAAGGCTAATGGATGATTAGAAAACCCTTGTACAATCATGTTAGCACAGCTGAAAACAGTTGAGCTCTTTAGAGAAGCTATAAAACTGACCTTCCTTTGAGCAGATTGAGTTTCTGGAGCATCACATTTGTGGGGTCGATTAAATGCTCAAAATGGCCAGAAAAATGTCTCGACTATATTTTCTATTCATTTTACAACTTATGGTGGGAAATAAAAGTGTGACTTTTCATGGAAAACACAAAATTGTCTGGCTGACCCCAAACTTTTGAACGGTAGTGTATGTCGTCAAAGGGAGAGCCTCAGACTTCGTCCAGTTCGCTCTATAAACTGAAAAGCTAGAGAGCGATTTTATAGTTTTGAGCACTGCGGGAATAGATTTTGCCTGGGTCAGTAATGAACATGAAAATATCAGCATAAGTTGGTGTATGGTCCCCGCGATAGAGACTCCAGGGATATTAGGGTCTTTTACGAATTGCTGCAGCTAAAGGTTCCAACGCGAAACAAAACAGTAATGGGGAGAGAGGTGAGCCTTGTCGGGTCCCGCGACCTAGCTTTTGAAATGTGAAGAAATTATGCCATTAGTCTGTACAGCTGCTTGAGGCTCATTATATAACCGTTTCACCCGCTTTAGAAACGTCTGCCCAAAACCATAAATCTCCAGCACTTGAAAAAGGTATTGCCACGCTACGCAATCAAAAGCTTTTTCAGCATCGAGTGAGATGGCTGCGGTAGGTGTATTGTTGTTCCTAGCCATCCACATATCATTAATCAGACGTCGGATGTTATCTGAGGCAAATCAATTACGTACAGTATATATGGAATCGATTTTGTGCCAAAATGTTCATACAATACTTTTGAAATATCAAACAAAAACGATAAATCAAAATACAAAAAAAAGTCAATTTTTTTAGACTGGCAAACAAATTATTCGTGCAAAATATCAGTCTATTACTCTTCAGAAACCTTTTATTTTTGTTCCGCGTCTTTCTCAGTTTTGTTTGGCGTAATTTATTTTGGTTGCGATTCCAGCTTTCTCGTTTGCGCTCCCTGACTTTTCGCTTGCAGTTTTGGCACAAACTTGACGTGTGGGTGGGCTGTCCAGGAATGCATTCCCATTGGCTAACTTGTGTTTGACTGACAGCTACGCTCAGCCATTCCCTACTCGGATTCTGGCGGACTGTTTGACGAGTGACCGATCCATTGACGGTAAACAAGGATGGAGTGGACTTCAGTGGCGAATATGATATTGAATTAATTCAACAAAGTGTAAGTGCGGGACAAATGTGTTGCAGTAGTGCACATTATGCAGGCGTGTTTAACGTTAGCAAGACAGCTATTATATTGGGTAGCGGAGTGAAGTCTAACATTTGACTTGCCGCGAAACACCTGCATAATGTGTACTACTGCAACACATACAGCACATTTGTCCCGTACTGACAGTGGTGTTTGAAAGTTTGTGAACCCTTTAGAATTTTCTATATTTCTGCATAAATATGACCTAAAACATCAGATTTTCACACAAGTCCTAGAAGTAGATAAAGAGAACCCAGTTAAACAAATGAGACAAAAATATTATACTTGGTCATTTATTTATTGAGGAAAATGATCCAATATTACATATCTGTGAGTGGCAAAAGTATGCGATTAGCAGTTAATTTGAAGGTGAAATTAGAGTCAGGTATTTTCAATCAATGGGATGACAATCAGGTGTGAGTGGGCACCCTGTTTTATTTAAAGAACAGGAATCTATCAAAGTCTGATCTTCACAACATGTTTGTGGAAGTGTATCATGGCACGAATAAAGGGGATTTCTGAGGACCTCAGACAAAACATTGTTGATGCTCATCAGGCTGGAAAAGGTTACAAAACCATCTCGAAAGAGTTTGGACTCCACCAATCCACAGTCAGACAGATTGTGTACAAATGGAGGAAATTCAAGACCATTGTTACCCTCCCCAGGAGTGGTCAACCAACAAAGATCACTCCAAGAGCAAGGCGTGTAATAGTCGGCGAGGTTACAAAGGACCCCAGGGTAACTTCAAAGCAACTGAAGGCCTCTCTCACATTGGCTAATGTTCATGAGTCTACAATCAGGAGAACACTGAACAACAATGGTGCACATGGCAGGGTTGCAAGGAGAAAGCCACTGCTCTCCAAAAAGAACATTGCTGCTCATCTGCAGTTTGCTAAAGATCACATGGACAAGCCAGAAGGCTATTGGAAAAATGTTTTGTGGACGGATGAGACCAAAATAGAACTTTTTGGTTTAAATGAGAAGTGTTATGTTTGGAGAAAGGAAAACACTGCATTCCAGCATAAGAGCCTTATCCCATCTGTGAAACATGGTGGTGGTAGTATCATGGTTTGGGCCTGTTTTGCTGCATCTGGGCCAGGACGGCTTGCCATCATTGATGGAACAATGAAATCTGAATTATACCAGCGAATTCTAAAGGAAAATGTCAGGACATCTGTCCATGAACTGAATCTCAAGAGAAGGTGGGTCATGTAGCAAGACAGCGACCCTAAGCACACAAGTCGTTCTACCAAAGAATGGTTAAAGAAGAATAAAGTTAATGTTCTGGAATGGCCAAGTCAAAGTCCTGACCTTAATCCAATCGAAATGTTGTGGAAGGACCTGAAGCGAGCAGTTCATGTGAGGAAACCCACCAACATCCCAGAGTTGAAGCTGTTCTGTACGGAGGAACGGGCTAAAATTCCTCCAAGCCGGTGTGCAGGACTGATCAACAGTTACCGCAAACGTTTAGTTGCAGTTATTGCTGCACAAGGGGGTCACACCAGATACTGAAAGCAAAGGTTCACATACTTTTGCCCCTCACAGATATGTAATATTTGATCATTTTCCTCAATAAATAAATGACCAAGTATAATATTTTTGTCTCATTTGTTTAACTGGGTTCTCTTTATCTACTTTTAGGACTTGTGTGAAAATCTGATGTTGTTTTAGGTCATATTTATGCAGAAATATAGAAAATTCTAAAGGGTTCACAAACTTTCAAGCACCACTGTACACTTTGTTGAATTAATTCAATATCATAGTCACCACTGAAGTCCACTCGATCCTTGTTTACCGTCAATGGATCGGTCACTCGTCAAACAGTCCGCCAGAATCCGAGTAGGGAATGGCTGAGCGTAGCTGTCAGTCAAACACAAGTTAGCCAATGGGAATGCATTCCTGGACAGCCCACCCACACGTGAAGTTTGTGCCAAAACTGCAAGCAAAAAGGGTCCGGTCTCCAATCCATACATCACAGCTGGTCTCACTACTGTCTTCTACATCTTATCTTTCACTTTTGCTGGGACTTTCCGATCACAAATGACTCCCGAAATCCTTCTCCACCTGCTCCACCCTGCCTGCGCTCTCTTTCTCACCTCACTATCGCAGCCCCCATTTTCCTGCACAGTTTGAATTTTCCGCATCGTTCGAATAACTTCCTTTATTTCTTCGGCTGTGATTGCAGCGTCAAGCATCTCACGATGATCTATATTAAAAGCCGGGAGGTCTAACCCTACCAAAAATGAAAGAATGTCTTCCTTTTGGCAAGATGATGTGGAGGTGTACAGTTCCATGCAGAAATCTCCTAAAGGATGTCCGATGATTTTGTCACAAGACCCCCACCTTGAGACTGGACAGCAGTTATCATCGCCCTGGATTCCTGTCGCTTAATATAGCATGCTAAGAGTTTCCCGGCTTTATCCCCAGACTCGAAATGTCTTTGTCTTGCTCTAAACAGTCCAAACTCGACCTTCTGTGATGATATTATCTGATTATATTCATATAAGCTGCGTGACTGACTGTCTTTAAGTTGTGTGGGGAATCGTTCTGCTTTAATTTGTCTTCCAGCTCTCCCACTTTCCTCTCCAAGTCTGCAAGCTTCCTTGTGTTTTTGTTTTTTCTTGTGTGACGAAAATTGAAGAACATGCCCCCTTATAAAGGCTTTCAAGGCCTCCCAGACTGTACCTACTGATGAGACGGAGGCAATATTTGTTTCAGTGAATAACTCGATTTGTGTTTTCAGCATAGCCTTAAAGGAACAGTCCACCGTACTTCCATGATGAAATATGCTCTTATCTGAATTGAGACGAGCTGCTCCGCACCTCTCCGAGCTTTGCGCGACCTCCCAGTCAGTCAGACGCAGTCAGATGCGCTGTCACTCCTGTTAGCAATGTAGCTAGGCTCAGCATGGCCAATGGTATTTTTTGGGGCTGTAGTTAGATGCGACCAAACTCTTCCACGTTTTTCCTGTTTACATAGGTTTATATGACCAGTGACATGAAACAAGTTCAGTTACACAAATTGAAACGTAGCGATTTTCTATGCTATGGAAAGTGCGCACTATAATGACAGGCGTACTAACACCTTCTGCGCGCTTCGACAGCGCATTGATATCTGAGCTCCGTATCAATGCGCTGCCGAAGCGTGCAGAAGGTGTTAGTACGCCTGTCATTATAGTGCGCACTTTCCATAGCATAGAAAATCACTACGTTTCAATTTGTGTAACTGAACTTGTTTCATGTCACTGGTCATATAAACCTATGTAAACAGGAAAAACGCGGAAGAGTTTGGTCACATCTAACTACAGCCCCAAAAAATACCATTGGCCATACTGAGCCTAGCTACATTGCTAACAGGAGTGACAGCGCGTCTGACTGACTGGGAGGTCGCGCAAAGCTCAGAGAGGTACGGAGCAGCTCGTCTCAATTCAGATAAGAGCATATTTCATTATGGAAGTACGGTGGACTGTTCATTTAAAGGCGTCATCTTGGAAGAGGGAGGAGTTGAATCTCCATCTTGGGGATTTCATCACATCGTTAATAGGCACCGGGTCGAGCGTCACTCTTGCGTGGTCTGATATTAGTATGTTGCCAATTGCACATGACATTGTAGATGGAAGTATTTCTTTTGAAATTAAAAAAAAAATCGATCCTTGAGTACTCCATGAACTGCTGAGAGAAAAAAAAAAAAAAGTATAATCCCTCCTATCGGGATTAAGAAAGCGCCACACGTCCACCAGACCCAGGGCGCAGCACAGTTTCTTAATCATGAGAAGTGATTTTGGGGGTCTAGTCTTACTCAGGACACTTCTGTCTAGAATTGCATCCATAACGATATTCAAATTTGGTGATTTGGTTGAAAACGGAGGGAGAAATAGCATCCTAGAAACAATAGAATAATAATAAAGTAGAAAGATCCTGAGTGAGCGTTTAAAAAAAAAAAGATAACATTGACGGACAAAGTCCTGGTTTGCTGAGTGAGAGAATATTTAATTGCTAATATTCCAATCTTGTGACATCACTAATAATATCAGCACATGATGTGACGTCACACTGTAACTGTAGCTGCACACAGCCAAGTCACACGCAGCTCGAGCGCTCTTGATTCTCCCTCAGCAGAGCGACGGTGAAGACGAACTATGTCCTGATCTAGAGCCCTGCACTCCCGCGGGAGTCCCGCGGGACCCGACGCAAAGCAGTGCGGCGCGGGACAAATTTTGAAAGCTCATTGCGGGCGGGAGGGGGAGTGCACAATGCGGGAGCGGGCGGGAGAGGTGATGAGCTGCAGTCCCGCTAACTAAAAACGTGTTTAAAATGAAATTTATAAATTATTAATTCATGTCTATCATATATAATTTGTGCTGGATATTTTATTTGGCATTAATAAAAACATTTTAAGATGCCTAAAATTGTGGATGTGGTCTAATCTCGCGTACGTTTCCGATTCCTTTCCGCTCTTCCGTGTTTGAGATCTCCGATCATGGCAGAAGAGCAGAGCTCCTCTAGTGAAGCTCACAGTGCTTCAGAAGTAAGTGCTGCTTTAAAAAGAGGTGCATTGCTTGAAACGCACCTCTGAACGTGAGCTGTAGATATTTATGCTCAAATCCACTCAAAGGAGGGGGCGGGGCACCATCACGCTGTGTCTTTAAATTATATTAATTTCTTAGAGGCCTACTTGTATTTCCTAGAATGTAAATGGGAGGAGTGACATATAAGCTATGTGCAATGTACAATATTCTTAATATCCACTGTAGATTTTGGTAGGTGTGTTGGGTATCTCTGTAAAGCCTCAGCTGCGCATGCCGCCTGGCAACGCGCACCCTCGCTACGTGCGCTAGGTGAAGGATCGGTCAGTGGAGAGCTCGGCTAAGCTCAGCATGTTTAATTCCCCAAGCCAATGACAAGAACTTTCGTGAGAAATAACGCGAACGTCTGCATCATGCGGGATTTGCGGGCGGGAGCGGGACAAAATATGGCGGGCGGGAGCGGGACTGAAAACTCTGTCCCGCGCAGACCTCTATCCTGATCTAAAGGATCTCGTCGAGACCGCAAGCTCGGCTGCTCCGTTCGGGTTTCGCTTGTGGTTTGAAAGTTCTTCTTTGTCCTTTCAGAACTTGAAGAAGGAACTGGATCTGCTGCTGGAGGACAAAATCAAGCAGCCACGCCCGGTGGACTGGAGCGACCGCACCTCGGAAGACTGCGCCGTCATCTCGGCAATCATCGACCTCATCACCACGCAGGAGAGCGCCACGTCTTCGCAAGAGCCGTACCGGAGAAGCCACAAGCACTGGTGCTAGAGCCAGTAGGATGAGAGAGAGAGAGAGAGAGAGAGAGAGAGAGAGAGAGAGCTGCTGTATATAGCTGCAACCAGCACAATTTCTCCTTCAGTTAAACATTCAAAGAAATTTCACGATCAATAATAAAGAAATTTGGGTAAAACTGATCACGTGGCTTTTATGGATGGTTAGCCGTGTTTTTCCATTAACCTGCTTAAGGTACAAGTTGAAATTGCGAACTAACAAAATTGAAATGGAAACACGTTTTTTTTTTCCCCCCATATTTAAGTCACATGACAAGATGAAGAGCAAATGCTCCCTTTCTTTAAAAAAAAATGCTCTGTAAGAGAACAAACCCCAGCTTTAATCGCACAACATCACTTAATATTCTACCCACATTCACTGGATATGAGCAATCACGCACTCTGATTGATTGGCTACTCTACTACTAGGATATCAGCTCATATACCATGAGGAGAGAAAAACAAAATGGCGGCGCGTATTACTGAACCAACCAAAGATGAAATAAAAACTACTTGGGAACAAAACCCCAAAAATTCTGATCAAGGATTTAAAACAAAACAGAAATAGCAAAAAATACCCAAAGGGGGGAGGGGGGGAACAAAATATGGAATACAAGTATTTGATGGTAAGAATGTATCCCCCCCCCCCCCCCCCCCCCCCCCAAGAATTATCGCATTTTTCACAAATTGCTCCTGTTATTTCGCCAGTTTGTTTACATTCTAAGCAGAAATTATTTTGTCGGACAGTTTGTGTAGTTTTTATTGCCAATGTTACATATATTTATTTCACGCAGAAACGAAGAGGTCTATAAACTCAGAACGTCTGTGTTAGAGTTTGATCCACACCCAGCGGTGCAAACAAGAAATAAACATCTCGAACTAACAGAACGGAGAACGAGTAGAATTGTACACTATAGAAATACTCTCCTGACGGCATTTTATTCTCTCCACATTCGCTGGATATGAGCAATCACATGCTCCGATTAGCTACTCTACTACTAGGATATCAGCTCATATACTGTGAGTAGAGAAAACCAAAATGGCGGAGCACATCAAGTGAAGTATTTAAAAGAAACAGTAATGGCTAAAAGAATAGAGTCCCCCCCCCCAAAAAAAAAGCGCCTGTTCCACACTCCAGCCCAGTTGGTGGCGATAAAGCACCTTTGAGTTGGTTTACCAGCCACCAAAAAAAAAACCTAAAGAAGAAGAAGCAAATGGCGGCGCGTGCTGCTGAACCAACCGAGGATGAAATAAAAACTCGAAAACACCCCACCCCCCAAAAAAACCCCAAAAGCAACAAAGTATGGAATGTAAGTATTTTGCGTAACAACTACTGCGGACAGTGTGCGTAAAGTTTTTATTTATCGAATTTGCAAAAAAAAAAAAAATGCTCCGTTTCTCAAAATCCAGTGAATGTGGACAGAATAAAACAGTTCTTCCACTCAATCTCGTCGTACATGGGTTATAGCGCGATCAGCTCATGTACGACTCGATTTCGTGGAATAACTGTTAAGTAGAAACACGGAACATAAATATCGCTTCTGTTTTGCGTAAAACGCAAATGCTTCAGGATTCTTCGAACCTCGAACCAGTTTGTAGATATTCAGAGAGTCCTTCAGATCAAACTTTAGCAGATGTTCACCTCGGGGAAGTTCTCGTGTCAACCTCGGGGCTGTCGAGTTCTTCCTGCTGATTGGTCTGAAGGTGTTGGTTGATTAGTTTTCTATAAGAGCAGCTCTGGGAGTAGTGCAGCAGCTTAGTATATCGGATTTGGACTTGTATAATTGGCGATCTGTTTGTGGGAGGAGTCTCCAGTTTCAGAGCTTTGCAGCACTCTGAGGTAGAGCTCCAAGTTTATACGCTACACTTGCACGTCACCGCGATGTCACTCTCGACTTGTACTGAAGAGTAGCCTCAGAGAAATATATTGCTTATTGCACCTTTAACCTTGCTCTGGTGTTAGCTTTCTGTTACTGTCTCTGATGTTAACGGGTCGGTTTTGACCCGTGTCTTAAATCAGCCATAAAATACCCTTAAAACAATTATTTATCATCCAATTTGTTTCTTACCTCTTGGTTACCTTGTTAGGCTCCCTTATCCATGAAAAGATTGGTTTTAATATTTTTGTTGTGGCCCCCTGGGCCTTTCTTTTAACAGCATTACCCCTCGTTTTCAATATAAAAAAGTGGTCAAATGAACCTCAAGAGAATAATGTAAACAAATACAAGGTTGTTCTGTTACCTGACTATTACTGAGGGGTATTAGATCACATCTCTTAAATGTTCAAAAAAAAAAGATTTTAATTTTATTATCAACTATAGTAACATCTATGGTGTTTCGGGTCAATTTCGACCCATATATATATTTACTTCAAGAAAAGGGCAAAAAACAAGTCGTTTTTTTTTTTTTTTTTAAATATTCCTGCCTGTCGATGCGTCCCAGAGACTATCAGTGGCCTCATTGCTGGATCTGTACACTCCAGCAAGCAGAAGAACACCAATGTAGGCATCCAGGCATTCCTCATCAATGTCATTCCACATATTGCCATGAACTTTTTTTCCTTCAAGGTTTGTCATAGCAATTATGACTTTTTTTTTTTTAGTGACAATTGCTACGTTCACACTGCAAGGCTTAATGCTCAATTCCGATTTTTTTGTGAAATCCGATTTTTTTTGTGAGGTCGTTCACATTAACAAATATATGCGACTTGTATGTGATCCTCAGTATGAACGAAAAGCGACCTAAAAGTGTTCCGCATGCGCATTGCAGGATACGACGACGTCACACGCAGTGAGCATGGCCAGTGTTTACGGAAGTAAAACCGCCCGGTTGCGGTATGACTCATCCAATCTAGCTTGAATAGCTGCATCCCCCCAAATGGAAATCAGCTCCCTAACCTCTGCGTCCTTCCATTGAGAAGATTCAGAACCTTCACAGCCCGAAGCGTCCCTCGCATTGATGTCATGCGCAGGGGCGCAGATACGTTTTTTGAACTGGGGGGGACAAAGCTGCCAGCAAACCAACCCCAACCCCGATATGCCTGTCAAACTTGTTGTGGGTTACCATAGCAACCAAGCTCGAGCTCGCAACCTGTGCAGTCTGCGCAGCTCAACCAACCGAATATCAGTCTTTGTTTTGTTTTATGTGAGTTGTTGCAACTATGTATGCACTGCTGTGCACCTCAATAAACCGAATGGTAATTAGTCTTTTGATTTTTCCGTGAGGTTTGCCTTATGCAAAGAAAGACAGCATAGATGTTTTTTCCTCCCTATAAGTGGGGGGGGACCGAGCGAGGTGAATTTAAATCTGGGTGGGACGAATCCCACCCGTCCCACCCTCTATCTGCGCCCGTGATTATGCGCCATGTTGTTGTAACTTTTTTTGAGAGACCCGCCGCCTACTTCAGCGCAGAATAGTGACGTTTGTGGCTTGTTGATGACGTGTAAGTCGGATGAATGCGACCTGGCGGTTCAGACTGAAGTCGCATATGAAAAGAGCGGATAGGAATCGGAACTAGGACCACATATCCAAACGGCCTGGGTCGGATTTGAAAAAATCGGATCTGTGTCATTCATATTGTCAATAAAAGATCGGATACAGGTCACATATGGGCGAAAAGATCGGATTTGAGTCACTTCAGCCTGCAGTGTGAACGTAGCCAAAGGCATAAACAGATCAAAACATGACTTGATCACTACGTTCAGACTGCAACCTGAAACGACCCATATCCAATTTGTTGTGAAATCCGATTTTTTTGTTAGGCCGTTCACATTGCCAATTATATGAGACTTGTATGCGATCTCCAATATGAACGGAAAACGACCCAAAAGTGTCCCGCATGCGCAAATTGACACGTAATAAGCACATCTACGTAATACGTAAACAAAAAAAAAAGCGCACTCTTCCTTCAAGTTTGCAAGTAAAGCATGGAGATGAGGCGAGACCTGGCGATGTGTTTTTTGTGGCGGCGGCGGAACTCGCACAATAATCTGATTAATGTGGGCAGCAGACTAATGAGACCGAAGATGTCAAATTACTGGAAATTTCCAGAACAATCTTATAATCTTGTAATACAGGATGGTTTAACATCCAGGTCCCTACCAAATCCACCATTAGCTTGATCAATTCTATAAAAGTCTATTTAAATTCTGAAAACTGTACAAACGTTGTTGTTTTCCACCAAAGAGGCGGGATTAGCCAACGCAGAATAGTGACGTTTGTCTCTTGTTGATGACGTGTAGGTCGCATGAATGCGACCTGTCCGGTCAGACTGCAGTCGCATGTGAAAATATCGGATATGCATCGGATTTAGGACCACATATCCAAGCGGCCTGGGTCGCATGTGAAAAAAATCGGATCTGTGTCGTTCAGATTGTCAATAACAAATCGGATACAGGTCGCATATGGGCAAAAAAATCGGATATGGGTCGTTTCAGGGTGCAGTCTGAACGTTGTCTAAGTCACTCTCGTCACAGCAAACCCTGTGATCCCAGGGGTCATTTTGATGACATTTGCAGCAGCTGTCCTGCCATGTACGTCAGGAGGTCCTGAGCTCCAACAGATGTTTCCACTTTTGGATCTGAATGTTTCAGCAGGAGCAGCTTCAGCACCGGTGACCTCCTCATCAGACTGATCAGATGTGTCTGTGTCTTCCGGTTGACACGCCACATCATCTTCCTCCTCAGAGACCTGCTCATCTCCATCGCTATACTGCTCTGTGTCCTCTGCCTCATTATCAGCAAAGATATGATCCAGAGCTTGGCTTACATTCAGTCCTCTTCTCATTGTTGCATGCTGTAAATCGGAGATGTGTACTCTGCAAATCACCAACTCTAAACTCAATTGGCCTTACATGCCTGGACATGTCTGTCTTTGTTTGTTCAGGCAAAGAGAAAAGCCCCTGACTGAGGCCATGTCCACACGGCAACGGATTCAGGTGAATCCGATAAAATTTTTTATCGTTTCGGCCTGGCGTCCACATGGCACCGGCGTTTTGGGTGCCCCAAAACGATATTTTTTGAGAACGGTTTCCAGAGTGGAAAAATCTGGCAGCAGCGCCGTTGCGAAGTCGTCTGGATGAGTAGAACGGATTTGTTTACGATGATGTCACAACCACATGACTAGAACAAGCAGCACTGTTGCGCGCATCATTCGTAACAACAACAGCAACAATGGCGGACCCCAGAGTAGTTGTAGTTTCAGTGCTGCAGTCGCTGCTAAGTTTATTCGCATTATTGAAGCAAAATAGTAGTCACAGCCATCTTCTTCTTGTTGTTGTGTGTTTGTTCCTGTGAGTGCTTCACGCCGGGTAGAAGAAGGGGTTTATGCGCATGCGTCCTACTTCTTCTATTGTTCTGGTGTCTCCGATGGGACCGTCTTACAGCGCACGTAGAGGTGTGGCATGTGTATTGCATCGTTTTCAGCAAGCGTTGCGTTGCCATATGTACCTGATATTTTACTGATCCGTTGCCCATGTGGATGCGATATTTTTTTTTACCCGTTAAAAAAAAAAAAATGTCGTTGCCGTTGTCGTGTGGATGTACTGTAGCCTGAAGCTCAAGTGGTTGGAGGAAGAGCTGGCTGTTGGCTGATTGTGTGTTTATGATTTCAGTTTTAGCATTTATTGTTTGAGAATCTTATATTTTAACTGGGTCGAAATTGACCCTAACAACACAAAGGTCACCAGAGCATTTTATAATTTAGTAAAATAATTTTTTTGGATTTTATTTTGTTTAAATAGAAGTTCCTGACAAAGTCAAAAAGTCTTGATGCAATAAACAAATTTATGTAGTACTTTTATGCATACTAAACCTAAAAACGGGTCGGTGCCGACCCGAACACTAGAGGAAGGTTAACCTGTACAATTCATATTTATCCTCCTAAGACCCAAGCTGTTTTTATTTACATGCATTTTTTATTTCTTTTTGCTATTTGAGCTTATTAGAACCTGATTAGAATAAAAACTAAGCATCATCTTTGATAAGATGTACTTTCTGAGAAAAAGTATGTCCACATATGTGGATTCTTGTTCTGAATTTCTAAAAAGTGCTGTCCACGTATGTGACCGCTAGGCCCTAGGAGGTTAAACCATGAAGTAAAAATCTGCTGTATGGGTTTTTTTTTTTTGGGGGGGACTCGTGACACTCACTAGAATTATGACTTGTGCCAATTTGTATTTTTATGTTTTGTCGTTTGCCTTTACGCTGTTTTTCCCTCCATCACCATGAATTATTAAAGGTGTCGTTAAGTTGCTGCGTTACACAGCACACAGTGTGGGTGTGGTCGAGTCCCAAGTAATGCAACTGCCACAAGAACGAGTGAAACAATCCCGAACCTTTATGGAATATAGATGGGTTTGTAGATTAGTTCCAGTCTTGACATTAGATTTACAGATCATTCCTAAGCACATGTTTCTCTTCTCCCTGAGCGCCGGCTCAAACCTGACATAAAAAGCGTCTCGTTTCACACCGTAAACATTCCTTTATTTTAAAATCTTTTTTTTTTTTTTTTGAGTGACGAACCCACTGAAACACATGCAAGTCTGTAATACAGTGTCATGCAAAAGTTTAGGCACCCTTACTGAAAATGTCTGTTACTGTGAATAGTTGTGAGCAGAAGATGAACTGATCACCAAAAGGCATAAAGGTAAAGACGAGACATTTCTTTAATATTTTCCGCAAGATTACATTTTTATTTCCATCATTTACAGGTGTAAAATACCAAAAAAAAAAAAAAGAAAAGTTTGGGCACCCTGCATGGTCGGTACCTAGTACAGTAACACCCCCTTTGGCAAGTATCACAGCTTGTAAACACTTTTTGTAGCCAGCTAATAATCTTTCAGTTCTTACCTGGAGGATTTTCACGCATTCATCCTTGCAAAAGGCTTCCAGTTCTACAAGTTTCTTGGGCTGTCTTGCATGCACTGCTCTTTTGAGATCTATCCACAGATTTTCAATGATGTTTAGGTCAGGGGACTGTGAGGGCCAGGGCAAAACCTTCAGCTTGGGCCTCTTGAGGTATTCCATTGTAGATTTTGAGGTGCGTTTTGGATCATCGTCTTATTGTAGGACCCGTCCTCTTTTTAACTTCAACTTTTTTACAGATGTTGTGATGTTTGCTTCCAGAGTTTGCTGGTATTTATTCGAATCCATGCTTCCCTCGACCAATGAAATGTGCCCTGTGCCACTGGCTGCAACACAACCCCAAAGCATGATGGATCCACACCCATGCTTCAGAGTCGGAGAGGTGTTCTTTTCCTGGAATTTGGCACCCTTTTTTCTCCAAACATACCTTTGCACATTGTGGCCAAAAAGTTCTATTTTGATTTCATCAGTCCACAGGACTTGTTTCCAAAATGCATCAGGCTTATTTAGATGTTCATTTGCAAACTTCAGACGCTGAATTTTGTGGCTAGGACGCAGGAACGGTTTTCTTCTGATGACTCTTCCATGAAGGTCATATTTGTTCAGGTGTCGCTGCATAGCAGAACAGTGCACCACCACTCCAGGGTCTGCTCAATCTTTCTGAAGGTCTTTTGCAGTCAAACAGGGGTTTTTATTTGCCTTTCTAGCAATCCAACGAGCAGTTCTTTCAGAAAGTTTTCTTCATCTTCCAGACCTCACATTGATCTCCACTGTTTCTGTTAACTGCCATTTCTTAATAACATTACAATCTGAGGAAACGGCTACCTGAAAACACTTTGCTACGTTCTTGTAGCCTTCTCCTGCTTTGTGAGCGTCAATTATTTTATTATTCAGAATGTGAGGGAGTTGCTTAGAGGAGTCAGAGAATTTATACAGCTTTGAAATCTGCATCATCTGACCTTTCCTAACGAAGAATTTGAACAAGCCGCAGCTCAATAAGCTAATTAAGATCTGGAACCTTGGTAAAAGTTACCTGAGAACTCAAATGTATTGGGGTGCCCAAACTTTCGTATGGTGTTCCTTTTCTTTTTTCACTCTCCCAACTGTACAAAACAAAATTAATACACAAATCTTGCAGAAAACGCTGAAAAGAAATGTGCCATCTTTACCTTTATGCCTTTTGGTGATCAGTTCATCTTCTGCTCACTTAACTATTCACAGTAACAGTCATTTTCAGCAAGGGTGCCCAAACTTTTGCATGCCACTGTATTTTCCAGTTTCATAAACGCCGAGGTGAAGCGCAGCGTTTGATCTGAGATAAAAGGAAGCCGTTATGTAAGAGATTTATACACCATCCAGCTCATCGTCCTGCTCCAAGCTCCTGACACTTTTATGCAAATTGACGTTGGTTAAGTACGCCACTCGAGCCTTTCATATGTTGAGCGAGATGTATATATTATATGGACACGAGTGTTTTATTGGGAAATACACCACTCGTATTTTTCCGACCTCCGGAACATGGAGAACCAAAACCAGGACACAAATCTGTCACTCGTGAGGAACTTAATGAATTGTTTTTGATAAATTTGGGGACTTTTTGTTTGTGAATGTGTCGATATAATAAAAAGAAAATCGCATGTTAGCTTGAAGATATGAAGTTTATCTTCTCCTGTTGAAAAACTCGCATTTTTCATATGAAATACATCACGGATCTGAGTGACTTATTTAAATAATATTGGCTGGCGTTGAGTGGTATATCAGAGATGTTCCATTCTGGAATATATCTGATATACCATGAAAAAAAGCCATTATTATTATACTACATACACACTCGCTTTTCCAGTTTTTTTGATGTCCATTGGTATGTTTTTCTCTTGTACACAGAGAGGAACTGTCAGGGTCTTCTAGTCGTTCAGAGAAGCCCAAACGCATCTGCATTTCAAATGTTATATTTAATTTCTTTCATAATCTCATTATAATTACAGGGTTCCCGCGGGGTTTTAAAAGGTAGTAAAAGGTAGTTAATTATAATAGGCTAAATTATGGCCAGTAAAAAATAGTAAAAGGTAGTAAACGTAATCTGACGTGGTATTAAATTTTTTTTGACCCCCATCCAACTGGGCCTATGTGTTTTCTAATTCGTTTAATTAACCTGCATGCCATAATATCCATAAATTACTACATTTGGGCGAATTTATTTTTATGTATCGAGGAGGACCGCAGTGAGGAGTTGGTGGCGCATGCGCATTGAATTCCAATAACGGTCGAATCCAGTATAAATTTATACCAGAGATTGTTTAGTACGAGACTGACTTTGTTTATACGGCTCTAGTCGAATCTATCTGTTGACCCGACTGGCGACATCTGTACGAGAATTAAACAATGGGGAAATGCAAATTTTCAGACCTCTGGCTGGAGGAACCTGATTTTAAAGACTGGCTAAAGGCGGTAGATGGCAATCGGCGAGAGGCGTTCTGCATAGTGTGCAAGAAAACTATGAGCATTACCTGGATGGGAGTGAAGGCTATTAGGTCCCATATGGAATCGAATATCCACCAGGGAAGGATGCGTGGACGAAATAGACAGCTACCGTTGTCGTTGTTTTGCCGAGGCACTTCTGCGACTACTACGGTCACAACGCCCTCAATCTCGCCTGCTCCGATAAACCCTGAATCCACCGTTGGTAATACTACCGCCATGGCTACCACCAGCCTTTCAGGACATCAGACGGTCATAACTGGCACTAACTCGCTTGAGGCTGAGGTACTGTGGTGTTTGGATTTGGCGGTGAAACACCACTCCTTCATTTCTAACGAAGGCATCGGAGATCTGTTTCGGAGGATGTTCCCGGACTCCCAGATCGCCAAATCATTTGCTTTTGGCCAGTGACAAAACCAGGTACATGATTAAATTTGGCATTGCCCCTTATTTTAAGAGGCACCTGGTCGAGGCAATAACTAACACCGGACCTTTTGTAATTATGTTTGACGAGAGCATGAACCAAACGTCCAAGAGGTTACGGGCCACAGTTTCACAGTTCAATAAAATTATAAATTATATGTGGAAGTTTGTTTTCTTTTATGCAAATATGCATTACTCCATGTGTAGCCCTAGCAATGGGAGGTTCTATTATGCGTCCAAAGGGAAAGAGTTACACTACCGGTACGTTCAGATTTTCTTTCTATCTTGTCTCATCAATCCAACTCTTTGGGTAGAGTTGTCACTAACTTATATGTAGCACATTCTTGGACTAACACATACACTCAAAGATTACCTTGTTAAATTGTGAGAAAATGTCCAAATCCAAATTGTCGCTGTGGTAGTAAAAAAAAAATTGTGAAGGTAGTAAAAAGGTAGTAAATTCAGCATAAAATATCTGTAGGAACCCTGAATTATTCTCTTCTAATTCAGCCTCATTTTCTATCTTCAGAAATGAAAGGGTTGCTGTCCTGAAAACATTAAAATGGAGTTATCCAATGAGATTGTTTTGTTGGTTGTCTCGAGGCTGAGAAGAGTTTCGAGCTGCTCACTCATCGGTTAGGACTTCATTGCCGGGACAGAAGGCCATGGCAGGGTATGTTTATGTAGGAAGCGACAGATGACTGATTAACCAATCAGATTTTGATTTATAATGAGAGGAAGGGACCAAAACTTTATCACCCTCAGCCTTCTCAAAGGCCAACGTGAGCTTAACCGTGACTCAGCGCAGCAAAGTCACCTTCCAGCCGGTGTAGCATTCATCAGTAGTGTTAGCGAATGCGAATAAAGCGGTCAATCCAGTGCTATCTATCGAGAGGCTAACAACCGAGAAAGTAAGATTTCCGTCTCCAGACTCTTCTTCCACGCTGCACGCTCGCTACAGTGTTTTTCACTCAGACTTAAATATTCATTTCTCTCTGTAATTTACTGAGTTACTTTTAAGCTCAACATCGACAGCTACACACAACGGAGCGACCTGGCATCCTGCCGCTAATCCCTTACGAAATCCTTTACCCTGTTGCTTTTTTGGTGTCTGGCTCAGTTTTTGCTGCGCTCAAGTCCCAGCGCTAATCGTAACAGTTCGCTACTGCTTGTAAATGTGTGTGAAGAATATCTAAAGTTTTGGTAGCCTTCCGAGTGTTCAGTGCGTCTTTCTCTTTCCTGGCGAACAAAGAAATGCTTAATTTTCTCATTGACTCTTCGCATCAGCTCCGATGTGTGACGTCTTGACAACCATCCATGCAATATCGTAAACCATCTTCAACGCTCGTTCTCCACTGGGTAGAATGACGTCATACATGTACGATAAGCGATTATGCTAACAATATCGCATGCTATCAAACCAAATGAATGAAAGCTGCTAGAAGGGAATAGAACACGTTTTTATTCCATGGAAAAAGTGTCCTGTATGGATAATAATTCCTGATTTTTCACTCCAGTGTCGTCACTCCTAGTGTCAAAATGGTGAACCAGTTCAAAATTAAAATTCTTTTCATTAACTTTTTTTTTTTTTTGTAAATGTGTCCATATAATACAACCCCGATTCCAAAAAAGTTGGGACAAAGTACAAATTGTAAATAAAAATGGAATGCAATGATGTGGAAGTTTCAAAATTCCATATTTTATTCAGAATAGAACATAGATGACATATCAAATGTTTAAACTGAGAAAATGTATCATTTAAAGAGAAAAATTAGGCGATTTTAAATTTCATGACAACAACACATCTCAAAAAAGTTGGGACAAGGCCATGTTTCCCACTGTGAGACATCCCCTTTTCTCTTTACAACAGTCTGTAAACGTCTGGGGACTGAGGAGACAAGTTGCTCAAGTTTAGGGATAGGAATGTTAACCCATTCTTGTCTAATGTAGGATTCTAGTTGCTCAACTGTCTTAGGTCTTTTTTGTCGTATCTTCCGTTTTATGATGCGCCAAATGTTTTCTATGGGTGAAAGATCTGGACTGCAGGCTGGCCAGTTCAGTACCCGGACCCTTCTTCTACGCAGCCATGATGCTGTAATTGATGCAGTATGTGGTTTGGCATTGTCATGTTGGAAAATGCAAGGTCTTCCCTGAAAGAGACGTCGTCTGGATGGGAGCATATGTTGCTCTAGAACCTGGATATACCTTTCAGCATTGATGGTGTCTTTCCAGATGTGTAAGCTGCCCATGCCACACGCACTAATGCAACCCCATACCATCAGAGATGCAGGCTTCTGAACTGAGTGCTGATGACAACTCGGGTCGTCCTTCTCCTCTTTAGTCCGAATGACACGGTGTCTCTGATTTCCATAAAGAACTTCAAATTTTGATTCGTCTGACCACAGAACAGTTTTCCACTTTGCCACAGTCCATTTTAAATGAGCCTTGGCCCAGAGAAGACGTCTGCGCTTCTGGATCATGTTTAGATACGGCTTCTTCTTTGAACTATAGAGTTTTAGCTGGCAACGGCGGATGGCACGGTGAATTGTGTTCACAGATAATGTTCTCTGGAAATATTCCTGAGCCCATTTTGTGATTTCCAATACAGAAGCATGCCTGTATGTGATGCAGTGCCGTCTAAGGGCCCGAAGATCACGGGCACCCAGTATGGTTTTCCGGCCTTGACCCTTACGCACAGAGATTCTTCCAGATTCTCTGAATCTTTTGATGATATTATGCACTGTAGATGATGATATGTTCAAACTCTTTGCAATTTTACACTGTCGAACTCCTTTCTGATATTGCTCCACTATTTATCGGCGCAGAATTAGGGGGATTGGTGATCCTCTTCCCATCTTTACTTCTGAGAGCCGCTGCCACTCCAAGATGCTCTTTTTATACCCAGTCATGTTAATGACCTATTGCCAAGTGACCTAATGAGTTGCAATTTGGTCCTCCAGCTGTTCCTTTTTTGTACCTTTAACTTTTCCAGCCTCTTATTGCCCCTGTCCCAACTTTTTTGAGATGTGTTGCTGTCATGAAATTTCAAATGAGCCAATATTTGGCATGAAATTTCAAAATGTCTCACTTTCGACATTTGATATGTTGTCTATGTTCTATTGTGAATACAATATCAGTTTTTGAGATTTGTAAATTATTGCATTCCGTTTTTATTTACAATTTGTACTTTGTCCCAACTTTTTTGGAATCGGGGTTGTATAAGGAACATTACATCCATCCATCCATCCATTATCTCTAGCCGCTTTATCCTTCTACAGGGTCGCAGGCAAGCTGGAGCCTATCCCAGCTGACTACGGGCGAAAGGCGGGGTACACCCTGGACAAGTCGCCAGGTCATCACAGGGCTGACACATAGACACAGACAACCATTCACACTCACATTCACACCTACGGTCAATTTAGAGTCACCAGTTAACCTAACCTGCATGTCTTTGGACTGTGGGGGAAACCGGAGCACCCGGAGGAAACCCACGCGGACACAGGGAGAACATGCAAACTCCACACAGAAAGGCCCTCGCCGGCCCCGGGGCTCGAACCCAGGACCTTCTTGCTGTGAGGCGACAGCGCTAACCACTACACCACCGTGCCGCCCAGGAACATTATAGGATGGCGCAAATATATGAAGTTTATCTTCTCGTATTGAAAATATTTTCATTCACCGCTCGAAAATAAACTTCATGTCTTCGTGCGACTGTGTAATATCCTCCTCACCGTCAGGAGCGTTGCACCTGACCTTAAGCTGTGTAGTGCTGATGAGATTTTGCTGGCTTTGATTTGATTCATCATCAGCGTGAGGACGTTCATCTGCTCCGAGATCACGTCCTAGCTCAGGGGTGTCGAACCAAGCTCGTTTTAGGTCTTGAAAGTGTGACCAATAACACGCCAAGACATCAGCGTTCCTTCTGAATGTCTGTCTCCGGCGCCATGCGTAAGTATTCCCCCCCCCCATGAACTTTCCATCTTTTGTGGAACTGATTTAGACTTAGGATTATGTGTCATGAATATTGAAGTGAAAATAAATAAAGTTTTATAATACATTTACTTACACATCAAAAAGTATCGATATGCATTAGTATTCACCCCCCCGCCCTATAAATCAGTTCAACGATCTAATTCATCATATGAATAAAGAATCATTAGCACATTTCAGAAGCAGCTGAGTTTCTTGCTCTATTTTGCCCCCTAGTGGAAAAACATATATATATTTCCTCTTCTTCTTTTCAATCTTTTATTTCAGTTACAGTTCACGAAGTAAATTCGGTACATCAGTGTGCCAGATTTAGTCCCGTGATCAGACCAGATCCTGGGCAGTATGGTATGTCTGACACCCCCATGCTAGACTTTAAGCGTTCCTCCTGGAACTGGATTAGTTTATCCATGTCTCAGTTCTTCCAAGAACCGGTTTCCAGTCCTGGTGAGATTTTATTACAAGTCTGCGCTCGATCCTATGAGGAGCTACACGATGTCCCGGTAACGGCGCTGCTCCTCAGGCCAGCGTGCTCTTTCTCTCTGTGTGTGTGTGTGTGAGATGTTTATGGTCTCGAATCCTGCTCAGACGTTGGTCTCCAGGCCCTGCAGGCGGTTCATCCTCTGCATGTTCTTCTCAATGGTGGCCTGGCACGTGATCGGCTGAGTACACTCGGCGAGGAACCAGCCTCTCTCTCCGTCTCGTAATCGCTCGCCCTCGTACCAACCTGAAAGGAAAATACAGTCATCAGATGATCCGTGAGGTGTCCCATCATGCTCCAGGCAAAACGCGACTCGTTTATATTAGTGTTATTAACAGACTGTTTTTACAAATACAGATGTGCAGTGAAAGGGAGTGTAAAGTCAGATGTTTCGTATTTGAGATATGGCACAGGTAGCGAAAGTATGAAATGGCCTAACGGTTAGAGAAGCAGCTTTGCGACCAGAAGGTTGCCGGTTCGATTCCCTGGACCAACAGGAATGTCTGAAGTGCCCGTCAGCTGTTCCGTGCGTGTTGTACGTCGCTCTGGACAAGAGCGTCTGCTGAATATCATTAATGTCCCGTAATGTCATGATTCACTTCAAAGGTAAAAGCACGTGGGACGTGAACAACGCTCCAGTTTGTCTTCGTGCTCCTGATTTGATCGGAGTGACCTGTGAATTCACAGAATGCATTTTTAACACGATCAATTTCTGTAAAAAAAAAAAAAATGTCTGCAGTCAGAATCAAACGTTCTGAAGGTTTCTGCTCTTTCGGCAAAACACGACAAAAAGCTCCATTTTAACTGCAGAACATTCTCAGGAAGAAGAAAAAAAAAACCAACCGAATGTGCTTTCAAGCGTGCTCTGGTATATTTAATGGGTATTTAAAGATTCAGGAAGCTTTTGGTGGCTTATTCTTAGCTCCATGGCCTTTCAACATGAAAGCTGGCCAACAAGTGTCATCAGCGGGGACCGTCACCTGACCCTCAACCCCGCCGCATCAAAAACAAAGAGCTGGGAGCTCATCCTGCACAACACACACCACCGGGTCTGAGGTCAAAGAGACGACCAGAAGAGTCATGGCAAGGTCGGGTCGTGGCGTGCAGTATGACCGGTACTGAGGATATGTTTCTATCTAATAAAGCTAATAAACTTTTTTTTTTTTTTTTTATATGAAAGTATGTCCCTTTACACACTCCTCCAGAAGGGTAATTTTCCACAAGGCCGTCTGGCTCCAGCAGAAAAATATAAAATAAAACGCGTCTGGAAAAATCCCAACGGAGTCTGGAGCCAGATTCGTGACGTCACCTGCGGAAGCGCCAGCAGGCTGCGCGAGCTTTGCACGGTTTCAGTGCACAGCCTGTGTACACCAAGCGCTCCCATTTCTCTCTCATTGTCCGGTCTTTTGGGAAACGATGAGTACTAATCCCATCAAGATTGGTGTTGCTACACCCTCCTACGATACATCTGTTAACCGTTGTAATAATTACGCGATAACGTTGAAGAAATTTGCAGAAAACCACCAGGTTGTTTCCTCATAAACAAACCAGCGCTGACGTAGGATTCAGAAGGAGGCGTCCCGCACGCGACGTCACGAAAATCAATGTTTCCCGGGAAATCCAAATGCCGAGTTTTTTTCAGAGGCGGACCAGTTCGCCTCAAATGGCTCGATTTCAACTGAATTTTTCTGGTATTGCGCAAAATGTGACAGATATTTTACCAAAGTTTAATATAAAATAGGAGGATTACACTGATCTGGCTCCTGAATTTACCCGTGATCTGCACTTTAAGGCCCGGTCCCACAAAACCTATAACTATAACTAAATCGGTCCCCTGTAGTTTATGTGGTTGACGCTCACACCAGACCGATAACCATCCCTATAGCTCAGGCCTGGACCTGATCTGATAAAACATCTGACCAATCAGCTAATTGTTTACATGTGACGTCGTCCGAGCATGTGCTGTTTTTCCCCAGGCATCTTTGTACATCCTTGTTGCATCATGAAAAGAAAGAGAGCACAAATTTCCTCTCTGCATTGAACCCATCTGAAACAACGAGCACACACGCATACCCAGAGCAGTTGGGAGTTAGGTGCCTCGCTCAAGGCCGTCCCATATTAACCTGGACTTAGGAAACCCACGCAGACACAGGGAGATCATGCAAACTCCGCACAGAAAGGCCCTCGCCAGCCGTTGGGTTCGAACCCAGAACCTTCTTGCTGTGAGGTGACCGTGCTAACCACTACACCACCGTGCCGCTCATCTCATTATCTCTAGCCGCTTTATCCTGTTCTACAGGGTCGCAGGCGAGCTGGAGCCTATCCCAGCTGACTACGGGCGAAAGGCGGGGTACACCCTGGACAAGTCGCCAGGTCATCACAGGGCTGACACATAGACACAGACAACCACTCACATTCACACCTACGGTCAATTTAGAGTCGCCAGTTAACCTAACCTGCATGTCTTTGGACTGTGGGGGAAACCGGAGCACCCGGAGGAAACCCACGCGGACACGGGGAGAACATGCAAACTCCGCACAGAAAGGCCCTCGCCGGCCGCGGGGCTCGAACCCGGACCTTCTTACCTCTAAATGCAGGTAAGATATTTTAATTATGAACTTCGGCAGTCCAAACATTTAATTGTATTAGACTAATTAATTTTTTTTTTTTTATCCGTGATGCAGCATCCGTATGAAATCAGTAACCAATCGGTAATATGCTGAAACATCCGTGACCAATCCATAAATTATTAGCATCAGTATTAAAATCCGTAACCTACCCATGTTTCATCAACCACCGGAGTGTGTGTACATGGGTTGTTTCGAAGCCCAAGCTGTACAGTATGAGCCGGAATAATGTGCTACTACTTGGGGGGGAAGAAAAAAAACTTCCAGGACTATTCCTAAGTTGCATGTGTTTATTTCCCAGAGTGTCAGGACCAAGCGGTATTATAGTCGGGAGGGACAGTCCGAGTTCTAGTAATCGGTGTTGTAGGACCGGACCCTTAATCATTCTGATCAGATTGCTCTCAAAAGATGACCATGTTAAAATCTTGTTAATACATGAGAGAACTTTTTAAATACACTACCGTTCAAAAGTTTGGGGTCACTTTGAAATGTCCTTATTTTTGAAAGAAAAGCACTGTTCTTTTCAATGCAGATCACTTTAAACTAATCAGAAATCCACTCTATACATTGCTAATGTGGTAAATGACTATTCTAGCTGCAAATGTCTGGTTTTTGGTGCAATATCTCCATAGGTGTATAGAGGCCCATTTCCAGCAACTCTCACTCCAGTGTTCTAATGGTACAATGTGTTTGCTCATTGCCTCAGAAGGCTAATGGATGATTAGAAAACCCTTGTACAATCATGTTAGCACAGCTGAAAACAGTTGAGCTCTTTAGAGAAGCTATAAAACTGACCTTCCTTTGAGCAGATTGAGTTTCTGGAGCATCACATTTGTGGGGTCGATTCAAAATGGCCAGAAAAATGTCTCGACTATATTTTCTATTCATTTTACAACTTATGGTGGGAAATAAAAGTGTGACTTTTCATGGAAAACACAAAATTGTCTGGGTGACCCCAAACTTTTGAACGGTAGTTAAGATTTTGTAGTGTTCGTGTTGATGAGCCTGCATGGTCAAAACAAGCCTATGAATAATGTCAACTTGAATATAAGGTTAAGTTGAATCTTAAAATGTGTCCGGTGTTCGTTTACGGCTTCAGTAAACAAGCAAATCATATTACGCACGTTGACTGTGGTCGGTAGAAGAGAGCAACTGGACTTGCTTGAAAAGTCTTGAAGACGTTTCGCCTCTCGTCCGAAAAGCATCCTCAGTTCTGTCTGTCTAACAGGGAGTATCAAGTATTTATCCTCTCATGGATCATCATAGAATCCGAATCAGAATGCTGATGGCTGCATTGTAGGTGGCTGATGGATGTCATAGACACCCACCTCTGTTCAGTGATGGTCGTTCCAGGTTGACAAAAATGAACGATCCTCTCTGGCTAAGATGTCTGCCAGCAGTGTTGCCAGATGAGAGTGACAGTTTCCAGCCCAATCACAGTTTGAAACCCACCCAATCCAATAAAATCCCGCCCAAAGGCTTAAGTTGCCAGATCTCAATGGTATTTGCGTTTATTAGTCATACATGCATAGGATCGCATAGGCTGATACGCTATCACCACTTACAAGAGAATATAAGCATAAGAAAGAGAATGGAAGTCCGTGTGGCAGGGGAGAACAAGATAGTGCATACACGATACAAAAAAGTAGGCGCCACCCTCTTGTGGCCTTACTCGACACTGCAGAAATATCTAGACTGTTACAGATAGCAAATCACAACCAAAAAGAGCATAATAAAACAATCACAGAACTTGCCAAATACACCTCGTGTATCCCAGTGCCAGGCCCAAGTTAACACAGCAGCAGTAACCACCTGCTATTTACACGTAAAAAGATTACTATGGACATATGGAGAGCGCGGGCTTCTGCCTCAGGCTTCTGCGTCGGCGCACTACGCTAGTTTGTTGATGTGACGTCACGTTGTTATAGCGACTGAATAACTCACTGCAATGACCATAATACGAGTGAGTGATGTATACTGAATTTTGTATTTGTATTGTTTTTAAACCATAAAATAACGGTTTGTTGTGCAGTTTTCACAATATTAAAAAACCGCCAGTTGTTGGCAAAAGCAGCCCAAATTGTATATACCCGCCCAATGCATTTTTTCCCGGCCAGATGTAATCAAAAGTAGCCCAATTGGGCGGAAAACCGCCCAATCTGGCAACACTGTCTGCCAGTTTTCTGGAAGTCCTCTCATACTCCCGCACCAGTCGAAGGGAACTCATCCCAAAGTGCGTAGAAACATATCTGTGAAGATACTCAGTCATCCAGGTACATAGTAATCTGTGGTTGGTAGAAGAGAGCAACTGGACTTGCTTGAAAAGTCTTGAAGACGTTTCGCCTCTCGTCCGAAAAGCTTCCTCAGTTCTGTCTGTCTAACAGAGGTGGGTGTCTACGACATCTATCAGCCACCTACAATGCAGCCATCAGCATTCTGATTCGGATTCTATGATGATCCATGAGAGGATAAATACTGGATACTCCCTGTTAGACAGACAGAACTGAGGATGCTTTTCGGACGAGAGGCGAAACGTCTTCAAGACTTTTCAAGCAAGTCCAGTTGCTCTCTTCTACCGACCACAGATTACTATGTACCTGGATGACTGAGTATCTTCACAGATATACGCACGTTGACATAACGAGCCAAATGCATGAACAGTCGGATCGTTTTCCTGAATGACACCTCGCCATGGGCATCTACGGGTTAATGGATTGAGTGATTTTAATTTCAGGGGCTGCAAAAATTATACAGGAGTCCTGCTCTCGTTTGATTAAAAATGATCACGCGTCAATAACAAGAAGATAACGGTGTAGCTTGCTCCGGCCCCGTCTAGTCCAGAAGGAACGCTCTAAAGCGGGCCACCTTATTGGCGCAATCACGTCAATCGGATGCGTTTTGAGACGGTTCGTTTTTTGCGATTTCAACCGGAAAGCGCGATCACGGCAGTGTCTTTTTGCCGATACAAAACGCTAGTTTTAAAACCATTGCAAAGCTCAAAACAACATGATAGTTCTGTGGAAGTGAGTAGAGGGTTCCTACAAACGAAACGAAGTGTCCCTGGCTCTGCAAGTGCACGGACAGAGTGTGTAGAAGAGTAAATACAAAGCCAGTGACCTTACCTGAAGCCGGAGCGCGCTGCTTAATTTGAGGGGGAGCAAGCCGGAGCGCGCTGCTTAATTTGAGGGGGAGCAAGCCGGAGCGCGCTGCTTAATTTGAGGGGGAGCAAGCCGGAGCGCGCTGCTTAATTTGAGGGGGAGCAAGCCGGAGCGCGCTGCTTAATTTGAGGGGGAGCAAGCCGGAGCGCGCTGCTTAATTTGAGGGGGAGCAAGCCGGAGCGCGCTGCTTAATTTGAGGGGGAGCAAGCCGGAGCGCGCTGCTTAATTTGAGGGGGAGCAAGCCAGAGCGCGCTCCGGAACCTCGGCCGGATCACTCCGGGAGCAAGCCGGAGCGCGTTGCTTAATTTGAGGGGGAGCAAGCCGGAGCGCACTGCTTAATTTGAGGGGGAGCAAGCCGTAGCGCGTTCCGGAACCTCGGCCGGAGCACTCCGGGAGCAAGCCGGAGCGCGCTGCTTAATTTGAGGGGGAGCAAGCCGGAGCGCACTGCTTAATTTGAGGGGGAGCAAGCCGGAGCGCACTGCTTAATTTGAGGGGGAGCAAGCCGTAGCGCGTTCCGGAACCTTGGCCGGAGCACTCCGGGAACAAGCCGGAGCGCGCTGCTTAATTTGAGGGGGAGCAAGCCGGAGCGTGCTGCTTAATTTGAGGGGGAGCAAGCCGGAGCGCACTGCTTAATTTGAGGGGGAGCAAGCCGTAGCGCGTTCCGGAACCTCGGCCGGAGCACTCCGGGAACAAGCCAGAGCGCGCTGCTTAATTTGAGGGGGAGCAAGCCGGAGCGTGCTGCTTAATTTGAGGGGGAGCAAGCCGGAGCGCACTGCTTAATTTGAGGGGGAGCAAGCCAGAGCGCGCTCCAGAACCTCGGCCGGAGCACTCCGGGAACAAGCCGGAGCGCGCTGCTTAATTTGAGGGGGAGCAAGCCGGAGCGTGCTGCTTAATTTGAGGGGGAGCAAGCCGGAGCGCACTGCTTAATTTGAGGGGGAGCAAGCCGTAGCGCGTTCCGGAACCTCGGCCGGAGCACTCCGGGAACAAGCCAGAGCGCGCTGCTTAATTTGAGGGGGAGCAAGCCGGAGCGTGCTGCTTAATTTGAGGGGGAGCAAGCCGGAGCGCACTGCTTAATTTGAGGGGGAGCAAGCCAGAGCGCGCTCCGGAACCTCGGCCGGAGCACTCCGGGAGCAAGCCGGAGTGCGCTGCTTAATTCGAGGGGGAGCAAGCCGGAGCGCGCTGCGGCAGCTATTTACACTGGATCCGGTGTAAATAGCTGCCGGATCGTAATTACAGTAAACTAGTAAATACAGTAAAGGAAAAACTTGAGACTGAAAGGTTTTAACAGTCATCCAAATGACTGAACGTAAACATTGCTACAGTAACATACCAGCTACTATGTTGTTGACATTAGCTAGCTTGACCTTCAAAATGGCGGACACCTGGGCGTCACGTGACCCTGTGACGTCAGGTGAAAAACCTCAATAATTGTAATGAGGCAAATCTGGGTAGAAGTTCTATGCACCCTAGGTCCCCCTACCTTCATGCCAGAAAGACTCAAAATCGGTGAAGAATTGAAGGAGAAGCAGCAATTTGTGTAGAAACTGCTCGTTAGGGATTGATTGATTAATTACTCCATATCTTCATTATTAATTGCAATTATGCAAATTTGGGTAGAAGCTACATATATGCACCCCAGGCAGACCTACCTTCTTGCCAAAAGAATAAAAATCGGTGAAGAATTGAGAGAGAAGAGGAGATTTTCGTGAAATGTGCGTACATGTCAACCTATACGGAGTGTCCGTATTTTATACGGATTTGATTCAATAAACGTAGTATACGGGTGTATAAATAAAGTTATACAGATTCTTTAAAAAAACTTCAATATTTATTTAGAGCTATAATCAATTCCCACGATGATAAGAGCACATAACATTTACAAACGTACTGTACACCGCAGACAGCCAGTAAAGAGTCTTATGAAATCGCGCGTTATCTTGTGGTAGCGAGACTTCGTTCCACTTCTGATCATGCGCACACTGCATTGCGAGAATCCCGCCAACCGGGAAGTCATAGACATATAAACATAGACGCCGCCTTCTGCGTAGAATCATACATCATCCTCGCCGCCATATTGGATGTGGCAAAGTGGAGATTCTTCAGCCGTCTCTGGTATAGCGTCTAGACAGTAGCCGAGAATAAAGATGCCTCATTCATGTGCTGCGTTTAACTGTACCAACAGGTTTACCGTCCAAACGAGATCACATGGGATTACCTTTCACAGGCGAGACTGGAAAAATACTTTTCATTGTATCTGGTCATTATAACGTAATTTTACGAACAGATTTTCCTGACTTCGTGGCTGATATGAAGTCTCGCGCATAATAGCCGCTCGGTGAAACCTGTCTCCAAACAACGAAGTATTTCCTTCGTAACTACGCTGATAACACTTTGTGTTTTTGTCAAACACTGGAGCTTTGTATTCATTCTGAAGGTTTATTGTTATTAATATTGAATAAAAAGTAACTGGGATATATATCATTGTTAATTATCATTCAAATTTTAGGTAAATTATTTTAATTTGCATCTTGTACGGATTTTATAAGGGAAATACGGATTTTGGAGGTTGGTTATACAGGTTTGATTGACCAAAGGTTGACATGTATGAATGTGGACGATGCCGGACGGACGACGGACAACACACGATGGGATAAAACCCATCACCTGTCGGACGGATGAGCTAATAACTGAGATGAAGAATTTATAAAACTGAAAGAAATGGTCCAAGTCACTGCATCATCTGCTAAAGTAGTAGTGGTGATGATGATGTAGTAAAAATGCTGACCGTCATCCACCGTCTGTGAGACGATTACAACGTCTGCAACCTGCAGCGAGAGTTCATCAGGCTGCCGAGCCGTGTACGTACGCTTCACCTCCACCTGCATGGAATCTGACACACACACACACACACACACAGAGACAGAGTGCATGAGAACACTGAACCAACCCAGAGGTCTTGGTATTTCTAGAACCTTTTCATCCAAGTGAACATTTTGTTCATGTCAAGCACACATGCTCTGCTGCACATGACCACCAGGAGGCGCTGTTCCTCTAAGTTTTCTCAAATTCTTCTCTTCTGATTCAACTTCCCACATTTCACTATTTAGTGCACTGAAATGTATAAATAAATGCACCTGGACTGAATCTGGGTCTTATCCTGACCCGTAGGTATGGAAATGAAAGAGTTTGGTTTTGTTGTAGTATCAAATGTCCGAAAAAAAGTTGTTCATGTTAAACGCTTCAGTGCGGCGAAATCTGATCCTGAAACATTTGACAAAAACTCACTTGTTCTGTCTGCGTTCTTCTCGTTGTTGGTGCGTCCCAGTGCGCTGATCCAGCGAGCACGCTCATTACTGCAGACGGAAAGAAAGAAAGAATTACAAATAAACATTTCATCTCATCTCATTATCCCTAGCCGCTTTATCCTGTTCTACAGGGTCGCAGGCAAGCTGGAGCCTATCCCAGCTGACTACGGGCGAAAGGCGGGGTACACCCTGGACAAGTCGCCAGGTCATCACAGGGCTGACACAGACAACCATTCACACTCACATTCACACCTACGGTCAATTTAGAGTCACCAGTTAACCTAACCTGCATGTCTTTGGACTGTGGGGGAAACCGGAGCACCCAGAGGAAACCCACGCGGACACGGGGAGAACATGCAAACTCCGCACAGAAAGGCCTTCGCCGGCCGCTCGGTTCAAACCCAGAACCTTTTTGCTGTGAGGCGACAGCGCTAACCACTACACCACCGTGCCGCCACAAATAAACATTTTTCTCCATTTCTTTTCTGAATTGATCATAAACATTTTGTCGAACCGTTCCTTCGGGAAACTCGAGCCGTATTCACGTTTGGCACACGGTTTTGTCCGATGCATTTTCGAAATGAAAGAATGCGATCCGATCACGCAGTAAAGCAGATGAAGATTAGATTAGAGGCTTTACTGAAACACGAACCCAAAGCATCGACCTGTTACCCTCTCGCCACTCTACAAGTACATTGCCTTACTGTCTGGATGTTCCAATAAGTGCATAAACAAGCTCCAGTTAGTTCAAAATGCAGGAGCAAGAGTCCTTACTAGAACTAGAAAATATGACCACATCACGCCTGTCTTATCCACACTGCATTGGCTCCCAATCAAATTTCGTATTGATTATAAAATACTACTATTGACCTTTAAAGCACTAAATGGTCTCGCACCACAGTACCTGAGCGAACATCTGGTCCTCTATGACCCGCCACGCCTACTTAGATCAAAAGGTGCAGGCTATCTGCTGGTACCTCGTATAGTGAAGGCTACATCAGGGGGCGGAGCCTTTTCTTACAAAGCCCCACAGTTATGGAACAGCCTTCCAAGTAGTGTTCGGGAATCAGACACAGTCTCAGCGTTTAAGTCTCGGCTGAAAACATATCTGTTTAGTCAAGCCTTTTGTTAATGGTGTTTATGAGGGAAAGGAGTAGATCTGGAGGATCCTCAGACAGAGTGTTTTGGTAAACTGGGATGTATGGATGCTGTCAGTCCCCACTCGCTTGCTCACTCGAGTTTGTTGACGGTGTAGTGGCTGCTGCTTTATGTCCTGGGGCTCCCTCATGCCTGTGTTACCTTCTGGCTCTCTCCTTTTAGTTATGCTGTCATAGTTAGTTGCCGGAGTCCCTGCTTGTACTCAGTGCAATATGTATACTGTTCCTACTTATTCAGGTGACATTGGGCATACCTAACCACCTGTGTTTTCTCTACCTCTCCCCTAAAATCTGTCCCTCTGAGTTACATGTCAGTCCTGGGATCGAGATGCTGAACGTCTTCTGCTCCTCGGACCTGCCTGATCCATCCTGATGCCCTGTGTCTGGTTGGAGTCTCATCACTTTGCTCCTGTAGAGGACGGCCCCATATCATATGGACAGTTGAAAGTCACACTTGGAGGACGCTCTGGACTCTTACAGTAATGCTTTTATGGCTGAGGACTACAGTTGACTTGCTAACTTTAGGACTGCAGTTGTCATGAACAGTTTTGCACTCAAGTTTCCGTCAGTGAAGAGTTACAACATCAACAAAACTGACGTCATGTTAAATCTGTTAATGTTATAGTCATGCTGTCTGTTGTCGCCCAAATGAGGATGGGTTCCCTTTTGAGTCTGGTTCCTCTCGAGGTTTCTTCCTCATGTCGTCTGAGGGAGTTTTTCCTTGCCACCGTCGCCACGGGCTTGCTCATTGGGGATAGATTAGGGATAAAATTAGCTCATGTTTTAAGTCGTTCAAATTCCGTAAAGCTGCTTTGCGACAATGTTTATTGTTAAAAGCGCTATAGAAATAAACTTGACTTGACATTTATACAGGAACTCTACAGGTGAGAGAAAACAAGGCATTAAAATCAGTGTGTCTCGCGGTGTGTGTTTGAGTTAACATCATGCACCAGCACACTCTATAAACACCAAGTGGCAGGTCGGGTTACGAGGTGAAACCTGAACGTCACAAATGGCCCTGAACAAAAGCCTGCTCGGAATCTGCCTTTGCCTCCGATCCGATCCTGCCTGACTGAGAACGTGCTGTTCTTTTCTCACACGCACAGAACAAATACCATATGCCATTTTTCCAGAATTAGATGGAATCTAGTTATTACAGGTACCTGTACAAATAGGAGGAGGTTTCAGGATCTTGACGGGAGCTGGATAATGGATTCGATTCGTGCACTAAAATCCTACCAGAATTTCTCAAAGTGACTACTAAAAGATGAAGGGACACGCTCCTGTTTTGTGGCTAAATCTCGAAAAGCGTTTTATTGCATGACATTTTTTTTTTTATTTCTCGTATGTCAGAGTTGACTGTTTACTGCAGATTTCTTTGCGAGCTCAGGAAAGCTACCCAGGGTGGAGGTCGAGGATGTAGAACACATCCCACCCGCATGGGCAATTTAGAGTAGCCAGTTAACCTAACTGCATGTCTTTGGACTGTGAGGGAAACCGGATCACCTGGAGGAAACCCACACAGATACGGGGAGAACATGCAGAAAGGCCCCTGTTGGTCATGAGGTTCAAACCTGGAACCTTCTTGCTGTGAGGCGACAGTGCTAACCATTACTAGTCTGGCTAACGCGACTTCAAAGCTCTGCGAGCATTTGGTCTGGCAAAGATATTAAGCCCAACCGTTTCCCAAAGGCGTGGTTGACCCGCCTCCCTGAAATGCCTCAGTTTGCTACTGGTCAAAGCCAGAAAAGGCTGTGACGAAGCTTAAACCAATCACATCACTCTTTCCTCTGACGTATGTGACGCGACGGAAACTGCTTGAGTAACAGGAAGAAGATAAATACCTCCAGGGCTGCTCTTTGCTCCGTTTTCAATGAGAACTTCCCGTTGAATGCTTTCAATACAGCATCTACCGCTGTGTCAAAGGCTTGCCGCTGCTCCATGTTCTTAATGTTTCTAGTGAATGAAGCGCTTCCAGCATAGATTCTGTAAACAATCTATGGCTTCCGGTCGCAGTTCTACTACGTCACTGCCTTGAACACGCCTCTACCCAGGGCCGTTGGAGATGCTCAAAGTTGATTGGCTCCCGATTTTTCGGGAGCTTGGAAGAGCTGGAGATAGCTTGCCTTGCCAGACTAAGCTCGCAACAGGCCCTCGTGTTGCGTCACACTTAGGATGGGCGGGCCCAGGCTAAACCATTACACCACTGTGCCGCCCCACCAGTATGTTACATGTCATGGAGTGAGCATCTCTAGAGAATAAGAAGAAATTTGGGGAACATTTTATTTGATTTTATTATGTAGGGTACAAAATGTAAAATTGAGCTAAATATTAGCGACAGGAAAGCAGTGATGGGGGAATCAAAAATGAACCAGAAAACATCATTTCGTAAAACTAAAATATTTTCTTTTAAATCCATCAGAAAATTGATTCTAGTTAGCTATCTTTTTACTTTTTTTCCCCCTAAAATAACAACTGACTTATTTCTAGGTCAACCACGAGTTGGCCTAATGGTTAGCGTGTCCACCTCTTGACCAGGAGATTGAGAGTTCTACTTGCAGTCGGGTCATACAAAAAAAAAAATCATAAAAATGGTACCTACTGCCATTTGGCAAGGCATGCTGCAATACAGATGTGAGTGAGGAGTCAAACTCTTGCAGTTACCAGAGGACTAGCCCCCCACTGTAACCCTAGCTGTATAGTAGGCGAGAAGCCAAGGGCTACAGAAGCGGAGATCAGCTCCACCCAATGTACCTTAAGACCGTGAGCTGGCCTAGTGGTTAGCGTGTCCGCCTCTCGACTGGGAGATCGCGACTTCTACTCGTGGTTGAGTCATACCAAGGACCATCATAAAAATGGTACCTACTACCGTCTGGCAAGGCATACTGCAATACAGATGCGAGTGGAAAGTCAAATTCTCGCGGTTACCAGAGAACTAGCCCCCCACTGTAACCCAAGCTGTATAGAGGATGTGCAGTCACGTGACCCACACGTGTGTACTCCGCCCACTCCGGCATATTGGATGGCATCAGGATAGTTTACCTTGCGCGAGCGTAATGGATCCAGGCAGTAATCCCCAAGAAAATTCGGAAAATACCTTATCTACATCGCGCGATTATTTGTCTAAGTTTGTTCAGCATCTTGAAGGTGACGTGAGGCAGCGGTACGTGGAAAAGTGTTCCAGGTTTGGGATTGCAGATCCGTACAACTTGCCGCAATCCTTGTTCAGGGAAATTCGGAGATGTGGTGCCGGCGATTTGCCCGATCTGGCCTACCACGACATTTACAATTTTCTCGTTAATCGTGAATCGTGTTACACTGGCAAAGCCCTCAAAGCTTACAAGAGCCTGGAAGCTTATAAATATTTTGTTGCGGGATGGGTATCCCAACTATACCTCTGGAAGGTTCCAAAGAAGAATGTCTACTTGATAACCTCACGGGTAAGTGGCATTAAGATGTTTATCATAAAGAGACTATGCAGGACGTTTTATCTTAAGAATGTTCGAAATTTAAACTCCATTCCAGATAATGACAGGGTTGTAAATATGCATGTTTTTGTCTGAAAAACAGGAAGTCAGAAAGCTGCGCACGTTTGCGCAACTTCCACGAAAATGTGGGCAGCTTTCTGATTTACTGTTTTCTTCTCATACTTCCTATTTTTCATGGACTGTAACGGCATTTGCTTATTTAGTAATTTTAATACAGAATTTACTCTGATGAAATTATTCAGACACTCCAACGCCCCCCCTAAAAAAAAAATCGGGTCTGTGCGATTCAGCCGTGAAAAAGGCGCGTCCGCTGTTTGCATCCCTGTTTAAACTCATAGGTTAACCGACTTTAACCGGCTAATGAGGCTCGGTGGTCGGTCAAGATTTTTTTTTAGTTTTTGCCATCCCTACTATGGATTGGCCTTTCAAAGGCATATATGAGCCAAAAAGATAAAACATTGTCATAGACTAGGCCAGGGTAGTAGGGCTAGGCATAGCCATTTTAAACGTTACAGACTGTCTAGTTTTTAAGTATGCAGCTATCATTCAATCCGAAAATCAACTTAACAGATGTACTAGGAGTATTGAATTAGAAGATTACACCAAATGCTGAACAAGATAGAACCATTCTCGAAAGATCTACTCCCACACACTTGATAATTAGAACGGGTTCGTCTAAGTTCTATGCGCGGCCTTGCCGTCCAAAATGGCGGATAATGAATATCACGTGACCTCGTGACGTCACGTGCATGCTCTCTATAGGTGACAGGCCGAGGGCTATCGAAATGGAGATCGGTGCTGCACCCATACGCTTTAAAGAGTTGGTTAGTCCTGGGATAGAAGACTGCCTGGGAAGACCAGATTCTGGCGTGAGAGGGACTTTGACAATGTACCTTAAGGGCCTGGTTAGTACTGGGATGGCCAGGTCCCTGCACGGGATGGACTTTGACTATTTCTAACTCCAATCATATGTCTGTGTTTGGTCCAGCTGGTACCCGGGTAAGAGGATTCAGCTCTGTTGCAATACGGGTCGCTTCCCAACGTAAATAACAATCAATCAATAGCATTTTTCCAGAGGATGGCCAAGCTCATGGAATTACTTCCAATCCTGTATTTTGTCTGTCCATGAACTTGCCAAATGTACCGTACCCAAGTACCTACACCGAATTTGCTCCCCCTTCTATCCCTGGTACAATGCAAGCCAGGGCAGGGAATGTGGGTGGAGCTAGAACTAGCACAGACCACTGATTGGTCAAACGCAAATCTACAGACATCCTGATTAACATCTCTGGTGCAAATTCTACAGCAGTCATAGAGACTGCCAAGTCAAGTTCTTTTGAGAAGCAATTCTACATTTCAGATTTGTTTTCTATGTATTTACCCACAGTAGAGTTTTGTTAAATCTTTACGTAGCTCGATCCTTACCCATGATCCATATAAATTCGGCCATCTTGAATCCGAAATGTCCGTTTATTTAATTTAACAAGTTAGGATTAGGGTCTATAACTAGTCGTTACTCGCTAATGTCCAGACAAATTCCTCCTCCTTTCAGGGCTAGAGTTATGGGATTGGAAACAAACACTCGGCTGTGGTATTGGTCCTGGATTGGGATTTGCTGACCTCCCATGTTACAAATGTGACATCATGGATGTTATTGTACTTTGCCTTGCCACACTGTCTGGTGGAAACGCACTAACAGCCTTCTGTTAGCTCTTTGTGGTTTACTGCAAGCTGGACCCAAACACTTGTGTGTGTTCTGTTGGTTCTTCCATGAAGGTTAACGGATGTGTCATTTCTCCTCCGCAACCTTTTAATGGTTAATTTTTAATAAGCACCGCACACTCCTTGATAAAATTATGTGCAAAACAAAGCAACCAAAACCAGACACAGAACCGTCTGTCTTCTGTCTCTGCATATGGGGACACGCAGGATATGAGTCAATCACAACATCATGCTGCTGCCAGCGTTAACTTTTGATTGCTTTCATCTGGTTGTGCTCATGGTCCTGCACTTCCACAGAAGAGTTGTTTTTGTCGTTCCACCATGCAGGCTGAACCAAATTAAAGTAGTGCTGAACTCTGAGACAACCCCCGATGAGTCATCAGCCGGCAGTACACACATTCACAGAGCCTGGTCACGACACACAGCTAGACACCAGCCCAATCAGAGACGGTGCTCGGACGCTGTGTGGCTCCAGCCCAATCAGAGGAACATGCTGGGAGTAAAATCCCCACTTGGTCATCGTTTTCTGATTCTTATTCTGGTCCACTTTAGCATCACTTCAAAGCCAGGAATGGCCAGAAGAGCAATTAGCTACCATGAGTGGACTCTGACTCATCCATTCACCAGTTGCTGCTTCATGACTTGCTGAATTGTCCATGTTTTGTTTGTGGAATGTGGGGGTTCTATTCCTGCTTCAGGGTCACAGGGGCTCTTTGTGTATCGTGGAAGCCCCTTGATGAGCACGAGTACGACAGCCATTCACTGCCACATTTGCCCATGTGTGCAAACAGAACAAATAAAAGTGTTGCGTTTGCATCTCGAGAGTGATAAACAGCTGGATGACATCTGGTGTCTCTCACACATGCTCAGACCAGATAGCCAGATACACTGATACCCTGTCCACACTAGGGATTTTGTACCGATATGAAACTACTTTGGTACCGCAACACCTGTCCACACAAGCAACTATACCAGTACTGCAGCAGTATAACTGTATCGGTACGAAACCCACAAATGTATGGGTTTCGTACCGGTACAGTATCGGTACTGTAGCGCTTCGCTGTATTGTGGACAGATGAAGCGGCTCTGTATCGATACAAATATAATGCGCATGCGCAAAGTCACACACCTCAATCGATGTCTTCGCTGAATAAAATAGTGAAGAACGGAGATTCGTTTGTTTCTTTCTCAACTGCCTCGCACGTTTTATACGATTTGACTGAATAAATGACCACCAGAAATACAGACTGTACACTGACAACAAAAAGCACACACACGTTGTTTCATCCATACGGAAGCCGAGAGAGGCCCTTCATATAATCCTTTTTTTTTTTTTTTTTATTCACCTTGTTATCCCAAGATAACGACATAATTAATTCAGGATCTCGAAAAAACAACACAACTAATTCGAGATCTCGAGAAAACAAAACCGTCATTTCGAGATCTTGAGAGACTTGTGATATGCTGACTTTGGGGCTATTTCTCATTCTGTATAGACGCAACTTTGGTCATTAGAATGTCTGGAACAATCGATCACCTAATAAGGCAATATTTTGATCAGGGGTTGACACAGGGAGAGATTGCATTAAGTCTTTTAATAAGGGATAATTTCAAAATTAGTCCGCGGCACCTCCGCAGAAGACTGGCCCGGCTTCGTCTCTACCGACAGAGATACAGTGATCCAGCTGAGATCATGAAATAATTGTTTTGTTTTCTCGAGATCTCGAAATAACGGATGCCATATATTCTCGGAAGGAAGTTACACGGTAACCACAGAAACATTTTGCGCACGCGCATTTCAACTACCGTGAAAGAAAACCGCAAACATTTCTCGCTAGTGTGGACAGATGCACTAAACTGTACCGGTATACTTTGTATCGATACAGTTATACCACTTTCGTACCGGTACAAGTGTGAACACAGCATAATAATGCTTGTCGCTATATTCCATTTTAGAGACCTGGGAATGAGGAAAAAAGATAAAAGAAGAGATGAAACCTATAGATAGGTGAGTGGAGAGATGTACGCTAGGTGGACTGGGAACTGGATGGGAGAATCAGTGGACCAGTGAATGGATGGATGGAGGAATTAATGGTTGCAAACACCTATGGATTAGGGTGCTGGATTAGTAGGTTGAAGGATGAATGGATGAGCTGAGGATGGATGGGTCAATGGAAGGAAAGTTTTGGGTGGGTGAATGGATGGATGCATGATAGGATCAGTGGTGGAAGACGGATGGATGGGTGAACATTTTGCAAGTGGGTGGATTAGAAGGTGGATATTCTGAATGGTAGGCTCAATGGAAGGACAGTTTGTGGATGGATGGCAAGAATTGGTGAACAGTTTGTAGGTGGGTGGATGAGAAGTTAAATGGATGCATGGAAGGATTAATGGGTGAAAAGCTGGTGTGTGGATGGACAGATGGATGGGTGAACATTTTGCAAGGGGGTGGATTAGAAGATAGATGATCTGAATGGTAGACTCAATGGAAGACAGTTTGTTGGATGGATGGAAGGACTAGGTGAACAATTTGTAGGTGGGTGAATGAGAAGATAAATGGATGTATGGAAGGATCAGTGGGTGAAAAGCTAGTGGATGGGTGAACATTTTGTAGGTGGGTGGATTAGAAGACGGATGTTCTGAATGGTAGGCTCAATGGAAGGACAGTTTGTGGATGGAAGGAATAGGTGAACAATTTGTAGGTGGCCAGGTAAGAAGATAAATGGATGTATTGAAGGATCAATGGGTGAAAAGCTGGTGGATGGAGTGGGTGGATTAGAAGATGGATGTTCTGAATGGTAGGCTCAATGGAAGGACAGTTTGTGGATGGATGGCAAGAATCGGTGAACAGTTTGTAGGTGGGTGGATGAGAAGTTAAATGGATGCATGGAAGGATTAATGGGTGAAAAGATGGTGGGTGGATGGACAGATGGATGGGTGAACATTTTGCAAGGGGGTGGATTAGAAGATAGATGATCTGAATGGTAGACTCAATGGAAGACAGTTTGTTGGATGGATGGAAGGACTAGGTGAACAATTTGTAGGTGGGTGAATGAGAAGATAAATGGATGTATGGAAGGATCAGTGGGTGAAAAGCTGGTGGATGGATGGGTGAGCATTTTGTAGGTGGGTGGATTAGAAGACAGATGTTCTGAATGGTAGGCTCAATGGAAGGACAGTTTGTGGATGGAAGGAATAGGTGAACAATTTGTAGGTGGCCAGGTAAGAAGATAAATGGATGTATTGAAGGATCAATGGGTGAAAAGCTGGTGGATGGAGTGGGTGGATTAGAAGATGGATGTTCTGAATGGTAGGCTCAATGGAAGGACAGTTTGTGGATGGATGGCAAGAATCGGTGAACAGTTTGTAGGTGGGTGGATGAGAAGTTAAATGGATGCATGGAAGGATTAATGGGTGAAAAGATTGTGGGTGGATGGACAGATGGATGGGTGAACATTTTGCAAGGGGGTGGATTAGAAGATAGATGATCTGAATGGTAGACTCAATGGAAGACAGTTTGTTGGATGGATGGAAGGACTAGGTGAACAATTTGTAGGTGGGTGAATGAGAAGATAAATGGATGTATGGAAGGATCAGTGGGTGAAAAGCTGGTGGATGGATGGGTGAGCATTTTGTAGGTGGGTGGATTAGAAGACAGATGTTCTGAATGGTAGGCTCAATGGAAAGACAGTTTGTGGGTGGAAGGAATAGGTGAACAATTTGTAGGTGGGTGGATGGAAAGATAAATGGATGCATGGAAGGATCAGTGGGTGAAAAGCTAGTGGATGGGTGAACATTTTGTAGGTGGGTGGATTCGAAGACGGATGTTCTGAATGGTAGGCTCAATGGAAGGACAGTTTGTGGATGGAAGGAATAGGTGAACAATTTGTAGGTGGCCAGGTAAGAAGATAAATGGATGTATTGAAGGATCAATGGGTGAAAAGCTGGTGGATGGAGTGGGTGGATTAGAAGATGGATGTTCTGAATGGTAGGCTCAATGGAAGGACAGTTTGTGAATGGATGGATGGATGGAAGGAAGGAATAGGTGAAGAGTTTGTAGGTGGGCAGATGAGAAGATAAATTGATGCATGGAAGGATCAACGGGTGAAAAGCTGGTGGATGAATGGATGGATGGGTTGATTTGTAGTTTATGTAGGGTTAGAATAGAGGTTAGACCCTTTGCAGCTCCTGAAGGCTACACATCCCTTACTGGTCAACTCAAGTTCACTTTAGCTCAGGGTCCAAATTTCAAGAGGAACGTCAGACTGTCACTGCCTGAAGTGAAGATGAAGCCAACACCAGGGAAATGTGGAAAGGTGTGTGTATGAATTTTTACTGTGATCTAAAGCACGGACAACAAAAAAAGCCTAGCATTCAGGACCAGATATCTCAGTGTAATGTGATATTAGGTCGTCACACAGACTGGACTTTATTCAACTCTGAGAACGTTCAGTTATGTTGAACCACCACCGTCTTTACAGTGAAGCATGGTGGTGGGAGGATCATGAAACTCATTTAGGGGTTTTACAGCAACAAAGGTGAATTCTTATGCAATTAAAGTCGTACGCTTTATTTGCAATTAATTTAGCAAACGATATTCACCTCCCCCCTAGGTATGATGTCGTGTCTAGATTCATGACACATCGTTCCTGTTCCATTTCATCTCCAGATTGAAACATGGAAAATTTCAGTGGGCGTAAACACTTATAAAAAGCCACTGTATATTAATTGTAGTACCATACTACTGTATTATGTGATTTAGGATGTAGCCTAAAACACGTCTAGCCTAGCAGGAGGGTTGTGGAAACACTGCAACAACAATAAGCTCTTTATATAAGTCAGAAGTGTAGCATGCATCAGCTCTACTTAACAAAAAGCAGAAAAGGTGACATCACACCATCACAAAAAGGGGGCTAGCACATTGCCCCGAGCTTTGAAACCCAGGGGCTTTCCAGCTCCCGAACACATACTGTGCCCAATGAACAGTTGGGTCCTGCTACATTGGTAGGAAAGAAGGTGTTGGACTGAGGAGGAAGGAAATGAGTGGCTGCTACAAAGGCTATGGAGGGCGTCACAGCAGAGACCGTTTTAACACGTACCTCGCTACAAAACCGTAAACCCCCAAAACTGAGAGAGATGGTGAGCTCATTGAGGGGAGGGTGTTGTGCTCCTGAGAGACAGTGGGTAAGAAGCCCACCTTTGTGAAGGTCCACTCCTACATCTAAGGACCACCTAAAGCCAGTTTGAAAATCTACAACAGGTAAGGCAAAGGTCTGATGTGAGACGACGTAATAATAAGCAGGACCACCATTATTAATTTGCGCAAGCGGAGCTGGCGCAAATTCGTACCCTCACTCAGGATCTTTCTACTTGCTTATTATTATTCTCCTAATGTTTTTAGGACGCTATTTCTCCCTCAGTTTTCAACCAATCATCACCAAATTTCACATGAATACCTCTGGGCTGAATTACGCAACTATGACTTTTGGTGCTGATCTGGATCACTGATCCGGAATGATCCATGAAAAATGGGATTTTTTTTTCAATCACTTATAACTGTCAATTTTCATGATTTTTTTTCAATCTTTTTTTTAATTTTTATTTTGTTCAGGGTGGCAGGGTGCAACTTGTCCTTACTAAGCATCATTCTCTATCTCTTACCATTCCAGATCTACAGGGTATAATGTCCAGACGTCCCGGTTTGTAAGAGCTAGCATAAATTACTGTGACATTAGTTACGGTCTCTGTCTAATTTGTTTTTCTTTTTCTACCAAACGCAGACATCAGTCTCACCTCATTTTCCATCAGCTCTAGTGTATTCACTCAACACAGACTCCTGATTCACATGCGGTGTTGCAGGACATGCACTATCTGTCCTTTTTTTTTTCCCCCCAGTAGCCTTCATTTGTGGAAAAATTCCCCTATTTATATTTTCCATAGACTTTGCAAAGCATTCTTCAACAGAGTTTAAAGCATCGAACCGAACCAGACGGCTCCAAGTCGAATCATGACTTCAGGAACACGATGTGAAATTGTCAGTCCATCAGAGGGATCCTTGCAACCTTGAGGGTGTTGAAGACAATTCGCCAAAAGGAACGGACCACACCCGAGCCATAATTCTCTGAAAAGTGAATTACTTCTTACCACAGAGACATCTCTAATCTGCACTTCGCAACAATGGTTTGGCAGCAAGGTACGCATGTTGGTCATTTGTAATGTCTAAATACGTTTTACCCCACCAATTTCATTTTTTTTAAAAAACATTTTTATTGAGGATTATGAATACATACCTGATCCATCAAGACACTGTGTGTACATCGAAAGCGGAGATGTGCACCAGAAGTATATTAAAAAAATAGCCTCAATGAGACGGGAGCTCATACCAGCCAGTGTTGTTGTGTGTGAGTTTGAAATCTGATCAATCCTGTCGGAGGAGTAGCGATTTTTGTGAAATTGCGCATGACCCCTGGTAGGTGGCGCCACCTGGTGAACAATTCTTGTTGGAATCTGTCTTTAGAGTCTTCTGGGTGAGTTTCAGTCAAAAAAAAAAAAACATCCGAGCAGTTTACGGAGAGTAGCGTTTAATGTGACGAGTCACCCCCCAAAAATTTCAGATGCCCATAAAATTGTAAATTTGACAGGTGGCACCGCCGTCTTGACAACTTTTATGGGGAACGTTGGATTTCGATCAAATTCACATACAATCAATCCTGTACGAGGAGTAGCGATTTTTGTAAATTGTTAATTGATTATGACGGACAGACAACGCGTGATCTCATAAGCTCATCCAGCCTGGCCTGCGGCCGCATGAGCGAATATATAAAAAAAAAAGGTTCTGAATGCGTATTTCCCCTTACTGTACAGGCTTTTATCATTTATAGCATGCAGTTGAACTTCACTGGAATGATGAGAAATGAACTGGAAGGGTTGGAATAAAAACAGCTTCGGGGAAGATTCGCTATGACGGCATCATGGTAAAGGAATTTCACAGCCATTATTGTACAGCCGTGACAAAACAGGCAGCGCGGAAAACTGTAAAGAAATCTCTCCAGTCTCCACACACTCAGGTCTCAGCCTGTCTCTGACCCTCACACACAGTTCCTGCTGCTCTATAGATGCTCTTTTTTATACATGTTATACCGGTATATATTTATTTCACGCAGAAACGAAGAGGTCTATAAACTCAGAACGTCTGTGTTAGAGTTCGATCCACACCCAGTGGTGCAAACAAGAAATAAACATCTCGAACTAACAGAACGGAGAACGAGTAGAATTGTACACTATAGAAATACTCTCCTGACGGCATTTTATTCTATCCACATTCGCTGGATATGAGCAATCACACGCTCTGATTAGCTACTCTACTACTAGGATATCGGCTCATATACTGTGAGTAGAGAAAAACAAAATGGCGGAGCACATCAAGTGAAGGATTTAAAAGAAACAGTAATAGCTAAAAGAATATAGTCTCCCCCCCCCCAAAAAAAAGCGCCTGTTCCACACTCCAGCCCAGTTGGTGGCGATAAAGCACCTTTGAGTTGGTTTACCAGCCACCAAAAAAACCCTAAAGAAGAAGAAAATGGCGACGCGTGCTGCTGAACCAACCGAGGATGAAATAAGAACTCTACTTGAAAACAACCCCCCCCCCCCAAAAAAAAAAACCCAAAAGCAACAAAATATGGAATAAAAGTATTTGACGGTAAGAACGTATCTCTTTTTTTTCCGCAAGAATTATCGCATTTTTTCACAAACCGCTCCTGTCGTTTCGCCGGTTTGTTTACGTTCTAAGCGGAAATGATTTTGTCGGACGTTTTGTATAAAGTTTTTATTTATCGAATTTGCAAAAAATAAAAATGCTCCGTTTCTCAAAATCCAGTGAATGTGGACAGAATAAAACAGTTCTTCCACTCAATCTCGTTGTACATGGGTTATAGCGCGATCAGCTCATGTACGACTCGATTTCGTGGAATAACTGTAAAATATCTGATGCAATCCTATTCGATCATGTTTGAAGTAGATTTGTACCTCACCCCTATCCACTGGTGTCGGAGCAGCACTCCGAGTCATGCTGAAGTCAAGTCAAGTTTACTTGTATTGCGTTGAAGTGGACTGGCCACGGATCAATCGAGGTTTGTGTTTTTGCAGGCCTACGGAAAGATTTCTGTGCGGTCTCTGCCAGTTTTTCTATATAGTTTTCCTTCCCCCACCCCCTCTTCGACAGACATGCACTACTGTTCAAAAGTTTGGGGTCACCCAGACAATTTTGTGTTTTCCATGAAAAGTCACACTTTTATTTCCCACCATAAGTTGTAAAATGAATAGAAAATATGGTCGAGACATTTTTCTGGGCATTTTGAGCATTTAATCGACCCCACAAATGTGATGCTCCAGAAACTCAATCTGCTCAAAGGAAGGTCAGTTTTATAGCTTCTCTAAAGAGCTCAACTGTTTTCAGCTGTGCTAACATGATTGTACAAGGGTTTTCTAATCATCCATTAGCCTTCTGAGGCAATGAGCAAACACATTGTACCATTAGAACACTGGAGTGATAGTTGCTGGAAATGGGCCTCTATACACCTATGGAGATATTGCACCAAAAACCAGACATTTGCAGCTAGAATAGTCATTTACCACATTAGCAATGTATAGAGTGGATTTCTGATTAGTTTAAAGTGATCTTCATTGAAAAGAACAGTGCTTTTCTTTCAAAAATAAGGACATTTCAGTGTGACCCCAAACTTTTGAACGGTAGTGTACAACCCCGATTCCAAAAAAGTTGGGACAAAGTACAAATTGTAAATAAAAATGGAATGCAATGATGTGGAAATTTCAAAATTCCATATTTTACTCAGAATAGAACATAGATGACATATCAAATGTTTAAACTGAGAAAATGTATCATTTAAAGAGAAAAATTAGGTGATTTTACATTTCATGACAACAACACATCTCAAAAAAGTTGGGACAAGGCCATGTTTCCCACTGTGAGACATCCCCTTTTCTCTTTACAACAGTCTGTAAACGTCTGGGGACTGAGGAGACAAGCTGCTCAAGTTTAGGGATAGGAATGTTAACCCATTCTTGTCTAATGTAGGATTCTAGTTGCTCAACTGTCTTAGGTCTTTTTTTGTCGTATCTTCCGTTTTATGATGCACCAAATGTTGTCTATGGGTGAAAGATCTGGACTGCAGGCTGGCCAGTTCAGTACCCGGACCCTTCTTCTACGCAGCCATGATGCTGTAATTGATGCAGTATGTGGTTTGGCATTGTCATGTTGGAAAATGCAAGGTCTTCCCTGAAAGAGACGTCGTCTGGATGAGAGCATATGTTGCTCTAGAACCTGGATATACCTTTCAGCATTGATGGTGTCTTTCCAGATGTGTAAGCTGCCCATGCCACACGCACTAATGCAACCCCATACCATCAGAGATGCAGGCTTCTGAACTGAGCGCCGATAACAACTTGGGTCGTCCTTCTCCTCTTTAGTCCGAATGACACGGCATCCATGATTTCCATAAAGAACTTCAAATTTTGATTCGTCTGACCACAGAACAGTTTTCCACTTTGCCACAGTCCATTTTAAATGAGCCTTGGCCCAGAGAAGACATCTGCGCTTCTGGATCATGTTTAGATACGGCTTCTTCTTTGAACTATAGAGTTTTAGCTGGCAACAGCGGATGGCACGGTGAATTGTGTTCACAGATAATGTTCTCTGGAAATATTCCTGAGCCCATTTTGTGATTTCCAATACAGAAGCATGCCTGTATGTGATGCAGTGCCGTCTAAGGGCCCGAAGGTCACAGGCACCCAGTATGGTTTTCCGGCCTTGACCCTTACGCACAGAGATTCTTCCAGATTCTTTGAATCTTTTGATGATATTATGCACTGTAGATGATGATATGTTCAAACTCTTTGCAATTTTACACTGTCGAACTCCTTTCTGATATTGCTCCACTATTTGTTGGCGCAGAATTAGGGGGATTGGTGATCCTCTTCCCATCTTTACTTCTGAGAGCTGCTGCCACTCCAGATGCTCTTTTTATACCCAGTCATGTTAATGACCTATTGCCAATTGACCTAATGAGTTGCAATTTGGTCCTCCAGCTGTTCCTTTTTTGTACGTTTAACTTTTCCAGCCTCTTATTGCCCCTGTCCCAACTTTTTTGAGATGTGTTGCTGTCATGAAATTTCAAATGAGCCAATATTTGGCATGAAATTTCAAAATGTCTCACTTTCGACATTTGATATGTTGTCTATGTTCTATTGTGAATACAATATCAGTTTTTGAGATTTGTAAATTATTGCATTCCATTTTTATTTACAATTTGTACTTTGTCCCAATTTTTTTGGAATCGGGGTTGTATTTTTACTACACGTTAGAACTCTACTAGCATTAGCGAAATGTCAAAATACTTGACAGGTGCATGTTAGCTTTATTCTTTATCACACATCAACCTATATCAGCAGTTATCCTCATATTGAAACTGATCTTAGCTGTTCGGAACACAAATGCTACCCTTGATTTATTCTGTCACTTAACGTTAATGGGCTTAACTCTGCTATCAAACGAACGCGTGTCCTTGAGTACCTGCATCGTAAAAAGGCGGCCGTTGCCCTAATTCAAGAAACACATCTCAGACAAACACTACAAACTTATTGCATCATCATGTGCACTAAATAAAACCAAGGGTGTGTGCATCTTGATGAAAAGGAAATTTGATCTCGACGTCAAGCATAGCGCAAAGGATGAGAAGTAGGGCTGCATACCTAAACGTAACATCAGGTACAGGTACCAGTACAGAGGTTTAGGTACAGGTCCGGACCTGTACCTGTACCTGAACAATTTGACAAATTCTTCTGAACTTCTTCAATAATGACAGAAACATTAATAAACTGTTGACAACTTGTCAGTATCTTTATTCAAAGAAAACCGAACATAACTAGGTTTCCTACCTCACTTCTCAGTCACCCTATAGTTAACTTGGGACAAAAAGTCATAAGTTGTCACACAGCGAGAAGTGACTACACTAGAGTACTACAGACTACGCGCAGTCCGCGGCCTTTAACTTACGCGGCAAAATTACACAAAGCAGCAAAGGCCGCCAATGCCAGCAAAGGAAAAATGGCTGACCTGCTTTTGAGTCTTTTTGACCAGTCAGAACGCTGGATCAGCCAAGCTCTCGCAATGTCTCGTGAGACTGTGGCGAGAGGATCTCAAATCAAAGATGGCTCTGATTTCAAGTTTCAGCGCGGCATTTTATGTCTTTTCCAGTGCGAAATTTTCGTCTTTGTGGTAGGATTTACGCATCTTCAGTCACAAAATAAGCAGATACTTGGTGTAAATTTATATCGGTACAGTACCGGTACTTCATGATCCGGTATTTTGGACCTGTACCAAATCGATTTTCACGGTACAGTACCGGTACACAGTACCGGTACGCAGCCCTAATGAGAATGGCAGACTGGCATTTGTTACTGGTAGTATTCTCCATCTGAAACTGGCATTCATATCTATATACTGCCCAAATGAGCCAGACAGAGACTTTTTTACTTATATTGGCAATACACTATGAACTAAATGACTGCTCTTTAGTGATAGGAGGCGATTTCAATGCTGTTATTAACCCTGTTCTTGATAAATCTAATCCAGATGCAGTGACCAATCTTTCATTTACTCTGTTGAACTCATTCATAAAAGATCTTAACCTTATTGACCTCTGGCGTATGCAAAATATTGATACTAGGGATTACACGTTTTTCTCCTATGGAGCACTTGCATGTGACGTGTCAAACGCCATATTCCGCCTTCTACTTCTGCTTCTACTTCTACCTTTTCTTCTGGAAAACCCTACTATATACAATTCTACTACAACGGCTGCGGCTACAAGCTCTCCCTACCTGTGCACGTTTTTTATGTTTTTTGTGTGTATTTTTGCGTGTTGTTCATCTGTACTGGACTTCAATATCCACTACAACCGTATGGACTTACTGGACATTGGTTTCCAGCAGAAAATGACGGTTTGTAGCGATTTCCATCGCATGCACAACATTCCGGACGAGATAGCGAGACCAGCGGGGTCTCCGTGGATTGTTATCGGAGGCAAAGCGAAGGAGGCGGCGCCAGGAGCGGAAGCAAAAGCGAGGCTGCAGGCAGAGCCGGCCTGTTGACTAAGCTCAGAAAACAGCCACTCAAATCTCCACTGCTAAGCCTCTACCTCTCCAACGCCAGATCCATGTAAACAAGACGGACGATTTGGAATTACAGCTGGAATTACCTTATTCTATTCTATAATCGGCTGGTCAGTGCTATACTCAATACTTAAGTGACTTACCCGTCCAATGAGGATTCTTGTTTACAAGATGCCACATCTGAGTCGCTGACAAATCCTGAATTTCTGTAAAGATAACTGTCCAGAGATTTATAAGCATGCAGTGCTTCACCACTGAACAGCGAGGGAAAGTTAATGAGGTAATTATACACGTCTGGGTATTCCGCTGGCAGTTCAAAATCCGGTCGTGAAAACTCCGTCTGGTAAGCCATAAGGGTCACTAATCTGTAGATCGTTTATTTTAGACATATATCTAGTTATCTGTTCATTAGAAAAATGAGTCGTGTAGTCCGTCGGTTGAAATTGATCCATTCTGTACACGAGTGCAGCAGTATTCAGCGGTGTTTTTGACCGACAAGATGGTGGTTGTGTACTTTCCGGCCACGTGACTGCAAGATCTCTATAGACATAAGACATTTTCGAGGATAGATTACATCTTTGTTAGCTCATCTTTAATCTCAGGAAATACTTCCATCTCTATTCAGCCAATTCTGTTATCTGATCACTCTGCATTACTATGTAACATTGATCTGCCCAACACTAAGATTAGGGTCCCTAGGTGGCGATTGAATACATCCATCATTATCTGTAGCCGCTTTATCCTGTTCTACAGGGTCGCAGGCAAGCTGGAGCCTATCCCAGCTGACTACGGGCGAAAGGCGGGGTACACCCTGGATAAGTCGCCAGGTCATCACAGGGCTGACACATAGACACAGACAACCATTCACACTCACATTCACACCTACGCTCAATTTAGAGTCACCAGTTAACCTAACCTGCATGTCTTTGGACTGTGGGGGAAACCGGAGCACCCGGAGGAAACCCATGCGGACACAGGGAGAACATGCAAACTCCACACAGAAAGGCCCTCGCCGGCCACGGGGCTCGAACCCGGACCTTCTTGCTGTGAGGCGACAGCGCTAACCACTACACCACCGTGCCGCCCCCTGTTGAAAGATTTTCTAGATATAAACACAAATGAAGACGCCAAAACACAAGTCTTATGGGAGGCCACAAAATGTTTTATCCGTGGCTTTTGTATCTCATTCTCCTCTATGGTGGCAAAAACAAAAGCTGTTCAGATCTCTAACCTAGAAAATAAAATTGAATCATTACAGAATTTGCAAAAACACAGCCTGTCGGATGATCAGTCTACACTGCTGGCATCACTGAAGGATGAATACAATGCAATAGCCATATCAAAAGCAGAGTTCATCTTGCATAGAACCAGACAGAGGTACTATTTTGAATCAGAGTGGCCTAGTCACCTGCTGGCACTTATGCTTAAAGACTGTGAAACAAAGGCACACATCCCAGCTATAAAAGCTGTTGATGGTAAAATTACAACAAACTCCCAAGCCATCAATATCACTTTTACATCATTCTTTATAAACCTGAGATTGATTTCAATGATGCCACTTGTACAAGCTTTCTAGCTAGGCTGGACTTGCCCAGGGTCTCACCAGCATACCAGGGTGACCTTGAGGCCCCATTAGAACTTGACAAGCTACGTAGAGTCCTGAAACGCCTAAACAAAGGCAAATCACCTGGTTTAGATGGCCTCCCACCAGAGCTATTTTTAGAACTTTGGGACATGGTGGGTTCACTTTTGCTTGATTCTTTTAATTTTGCCATTAAGAATGGGACTTTGGACGGCACGGTGGTGTAGTGGTTAGCGCCGTCGCCTCACAGCAAGAAGGTCCGGGTTCGAGCCCCGTGGCCGGCGAGGGCCTTTCTGTGTGGAGTTTGCATGTTCTCCCCATGGGTTTCCTCCGGGTGCTCCGGTTTCCCCCACAGTCCAAAAACATGCAGGTTAGGTTAACTGGTGACTCTAAATTGACCGTAGGTGTGAATGTGAGTGTGAATAGTTGTCTGTGTCTGTGTCAGCCCTGTGATGACCTGGCGCGACTTGTCCAGGGTGTACCCCGCCTTTCGCCCGTAGTCAGCTGGGATAGGCTCCAGCTTGCCTGCGACCCTGTAGAACAGGATAAGCGGCTAGAGATGACGAGATGAGATGAGAATGGGACTTTTCATAGAGACCAAAAAACTGCACTCATCACTCTTCTCCTAAAAAAGGGAAAGGATCCTCTTGAGTGCTCTAGTTTCAGACCAATATCCCTGCTCACAACCGATCTAAAAATATACCGTATGCTAAGGCTCTTGCACTGCGCCTTGAAAGAGTCATTCACTCTTTAGTTAACACGGACCAAACAGGGTTCATCCAGGGACGGTTCGCATCTGATAACATGAGAAGGCTGCTGCATATCATAGATGCTGCAGATAGCCACCGAAATCCCATGTGCTGTATTTTTTCACTTGATGCAGAGAAAGCCTTTGACAGGCTAGAGTGGCAATACATGTGGGCAGTATTAAAACGCTTTGGGTCTGGGCATAAGTTTATTGCAATGATAAAAACATTGTACCACTCACCCTGTACAAGTGTCCCAACAGGAGGCCTGATCTCTCCCCCATTTAAATTGCAACGTGGAACAAGACAGGGATGCCCGCTCTCCCCTCTTTTATTTTGCCTATCCCTGGAACCCTTAGCACAAGGCATTAGACAATCCACAGCTTCTCCTATGAGAATTGGTGATCAAAACCACATTACATCACTGTATGCAGATGACATTATTTTGTTTTTAGACAATTTTGACGCCTCCATTCACCCAATAATGAAAGAATTTGATTATTCTAGTGGCCTCTCAGGCTACAAAATAAATTGATCAAAATCCGCCTTAATGCCTCTGAATAATAAAAGTATAAAAACTCCTATCCCTGCATGTATTCAGGTCAAAAGCTCTTTTACCTATCTGGGCATTAAAATTCATAAAAACATACAGTTAGGTCCATAAATATTTGGACAGAGGCAACATTTTTCTAATTTTGGTTCTGTACATTACCACAGTGAATTGTGAACAAAACAATTCAGATGCAGTTGAAGTTCAGACTTTCAGCTTTAATTCAGTGGGTTGAACAAAATGATTGCATAAAAATGTGAGGAACTAAAGCGTTTTTTAAACACAATCTCTTCATTTCAGGGGCTCAAAAGTAATTGGACAAATTAAATAATTGTAAATAAAATGTTCATTTCTAATACTTGGTTGAAAACCCTTTGTTGGCAATGACTGCCTGAAGTCTTGAACTCATGGACATCACCAGATGCTGTGTTTCCTCCTTTTTAATGCTCTGCCAGGCCTTTACTGCAGCGGTTTTCAGTTGCTGTTTGTTTGTGGGCCTTTCTGTCTGAAGTTTAGTCTTTAACAAGTGAAATGCAGGCTCAATTGGGTTGAGATCAGGTGACTGACTTGGCCGTTCAAGAATATTCCACTTCTTTGCTTTAATAAACTCCTGGGTTGCTTTGGCTTTATGTTTTGGGTCATTGTCCATCTGTATTATGAAACGCCGACCAATCAGTTTGGCTGGATTTGAGCACACAGTACGTCTCTGAATACCTCAGAATTCATCCGGCTACTTCTGTCCTGTGTCACATCATCAATAAACACAAGTGACCCAGTGCCACTGGCAGCCATGCATGCCCAAGCCATCACACTGCCTCCGCCGTGTTTTACAGATGATGTGGTATGCTTTGGATCATGAGCTGTACCACGCCTTCGCCATACTTTTTTCTTTCCATCATTCTGGTAGAGGTTGATCTTGGTTTCATCTGTCCAAAGAATGTTCTTCCAGAACTGTGCTGGCTTTTTTAGATGCTTTTTTAGCAAAGTCCAATCTAGCCTTTTTATTCTTGAGGTTTATGAGTGGCTTGCACCGTGCAGTGAACCCTCTGCATTTACTTTCATGCAGTCTTCTCTTTATATTGATACGCCTACCTCCTGGAGAGTGTTGTTCACTTGGTTGGCTGTTGTGAAGGGGTTTCTCTTCACCATGGAAATTATTCTGCGATCATCCACCACTGTTGTCTTTTGTGAGCATCCAGGTCTTTTTGCATTGATGAGTTCACCAGTGCTTTCTTTCTTTCTCAGGATGTACCAAACTGTAGATTTTGCCACTCCTAATATTGTAGCAATTTCTCGGATGGGTTTTTTCTGTTTTCGCAGCTTAAGGATGGCTTGTTTCACCTGCATGGAGAGCTCCTTTGACTGCATGTTTTCTTCACAGCAAAATCTTCCAAATGCAAGCACCACACCTCAAATCAACTCCAGGCCTTTTATCTGCTTAATTGAGAATGACATAACGAAGGAATTGCCCACACCTGCCCATGAAATAGCCTTTGAGTCAATTGTCCAATTACTTTTGGTCCCTTTAAAAATAGGGTGGAGCATGTTAAGGAGCTGAAACTCCTAAACCCTTCATCCAATTTTAATGTGGAAACCCTCAAATGAAAGCTGAAAGTCTGGACTTTATGTCCATGTCCATTATATAACTATAACTTGAATATGTTTCAGTAAACAGGTAAAAAAACAAAATTTGTGTCAGTGTCCAAATATATATGGACCTAACTGTATACAAGATAAACAGGGACAACTTCAACACTATGCGAACCAAGATAAAGTCTGACGTTGAAAGATGGAAGAATGTAAAAACAAGCATTCAAGGCAGAATTAATACAGTTAAAATGAACGTATTGCCACGTATCAACTTCCTTTTCTTCATGTTGCCACTCCCTCCCCCTCCAACTTATTTCAAAGACATACACTCTATGGTGTCCAAATTTATTTGGAATGATAGAAGGCCTAGGATTCGTTTGACAACATTACAGTGGCCAAAACTGCTTGGTGGTTTGGCGGTACCAAACTTTGAACATTATAATTGGTCATTCCAAATCAAGGCACTCAGCACATGGGTCAACCCAGAAGCTACCACTGCGTGGAAAATGACTGAGTCTGCTAAGGTTGCACCACATAGGCTACAGGACATCTTGTTAAATTCGGACCTACAGTCTCATCTCATTATCTGTAGCCGCTTTATCCTGTTCTACAGGGTCGCAGGCAAGCTGGAGCCTATCCCAGCTGACTACGGGCGAAAGGCGGGGTACACCCTGGACAAGTCGCCAGGTCATCACAGGGCTGACACATAGACACAGACAACCATTCACACTCACATTCACACCTACGGTCAATTTAGAGTCACCAGTTAACCTAACCTGCATGTCTTTGGACTGTGGGGGGAAACCGGAGCACCCGGAGGAAACCCACGCGGACACGGGGAGAACATGCAAACTCCACACAGAAAGGCCCTCGCCGACCACGGGGCTCAAACCCGAACCTTCTTGCTGTGAGGCGACAGTGCTAACCACTACACCACCGTGCCGCCCGGACCTACAGTATTATTGCTAATTCTGTACAGGTATGGAAGAGGGCAGAAAGATGGATGGGTGGCCCATTTAAATTCTGTAAGAATACGCCACTATGGCACAACTTTAATTTATTATGTGGTAACCAACCATTTATCCAACCCTCTTGGTCATCACTTGGAATAAACATGCTTGGTGATGTATATGACGCTCAAGGTCTTTGCTCTATTCAGGACTTAAGGACACGCTTCTCTCTCCCAGCATCTTCTTACTTTCAGCTAAGATCAGCCTTAAAAGCATATGGTGTTCCCTGGGACTCTCCCCTCCCCTTCCCTCTCATCCCATGCTGGAATGGATCTTGCCTACTGTATATTTGGGAGATCGTCTGTCTCTATAATATACAGCAAACTAACTGAACATAGTCTAAAGCCTCTGTTAATTGAATCTATTTGGAATAGGGAACTGGGAGAATTACGTAGATGTGAATGTAGACTGGGATACTGTGTGCTCGAATTTAAGTTTAACCTCTAAGAATTCCACAGAGCATACACCACACCCTATAAGAGATTCCAGATGAAACTACAGGCTTCGTATGACTGTCACATATGCAATAACGGCTCACCTGGAACGTTTTTACACGTTTTGGAATTGTCCAATCATATCTAACCTCTGGACCCATGTAAAGTCTGTGTTATCTGATGTACTTGGCATTTCTTATATTCCTAATCCTGTTTTCTGTCTCCTTAATGATACCTCTGACATCTCTCTAAAACGAATTCAATGTAAAATGTTATTTGCTGGGTTCACATCTGCAAAGAAAATAATTACAAAACACTGGTTTACTCCTGACATCTGTATGAAGTCATTCTGGATACAAAGCCGCCTTAGAACTGTTAATCTTGAACTTACTACTGCGAGACTGAATAAAGCCCGACCTGCTACCGTAGAAGCCTGGGAAAACTTCTCATCCGATATAATTTCTTGGATGAGACAATTATGTACACTCGCACACTAATCCTTTTTTACGTCTTTGTTTTTGCTTTTGGTACTTCACTATTGCTCTACACAGCGCTATTTAATATGTCTGTGACCCCCCCCTCGTTGAAAATCAATAAAATGTTGATCACAAAAAAGTTTACTTGTATTGCGCTTTTATAACAGACATTGTCGCAAAGCAGCTTTACAGAAATTAAAGTCTTTAAACATGAGCAAATTTGATCCCTGATAAATGTATTTATCCCTGATGAGCAAGCTTGAGGTGACTGTGGCAAAGAAAAAACTCCCTCAGACGACACGAGGAAGAAACCTTGAAAGGAACCAGACTCAAAGGAAACCCGTTCTGATCTGGGTGAGAATAGATAGTGCGATTATAAATAACTCACTTCTATAACGGTGTCCTACTGTATATACAGTAGTCACAACGTGTAACTGTGTAACCAGGAACTTCATTATAGTTGAACAGGAAGTCTATTTTGTTGAAGTTAGTTATAAACTGTTCATTGCTGGAGACTTGAGTGCAAAACAGTTCAGGAGACTCCTGCTAGAAGTAGGGCATGAGGATGGATCAGGCAGGTCATGGATCATGGTGCCTTCGACCTGACAGCAGAAACTCAATCTAGCTGCTTCTACGAAGATGATAACCTGTCGGCTGCTTACATACAATTTACACCTTTTAATTTAGAGCGAGAACGAAATTTAACTGAAGACTAACCACATCTGAAAATGAGAATTATTACACCTTATATAATGGACTCGTAATATCCCACAACGCATCATGAAAAGCAGTGTACAACTGATGGTCACTAACCAAGCAATATTTCCCATCATGTACAGTGGTGCTTGAAAGTTTGTGAACCCAAAAAAATATTACACTCGGTCATTTATTTATTGAGGAAAATGATCCAATATTCCATATCTGTGAGTGGCAAAAGTATGTGAACCTCTAGGATTAGCAGTTAATTGGAAGGTGAAATTAGAGTCAGGTGTTTTCAATCAATGGGATGACAATCAGGTGTGAGTGGGCACCCTGTTTTATTTAAAGAACAGGGATCTATCAAAGTCTGATCTTCACAACACATGTTTGTGGAAGTGTATCATGGCACGAACAAAGGAGATTTCTGAGGACCTCAGAAAAAGCGTTGTTGATGCTCATCAGGCTGGAAAAGGTTACAAAACCATCTCTAAAGAGTTTGGACTCCACCAATCCACAGTCAGACAGATTGTGTACAAATGGAGGAAATTCAAGACCATTGTTACCCTCCCCAGGAGTGGTCGACCAACAAAGATCACTCCAAGAGCAAGGCGTGTAATAGTCGGCGAGGTCACAAAGGACCCAGGGTAACTTCTAAGCAACTGAAGGCCTCTCTCACATTGGCTAATGTTCATGACTCCACCATCAGGAGAACACTGAACAACAATGGTGTGCATGGCAGGGTTGCGAAGAGAAAGCCACTGCTCTCCAAAAAGAACATTGCTGCTCGTCTACAGTTTGCTAAAGATCACATGGACAAGCCAGAAGGCTATTGGAAAAATGTTTTGTGGACAGATGAGACCAAAATAGAATTTTTTGGTTTCAATAAGAAGCGTTAGGTTTGGAGAAAGGAAAACACTGCATTCCAGCATAAGAACCTTATCCCATCTGTGAAACATGGTGGTGGTAGTATCATGGTTTGGGCCTGTTTCGCTGCATCTGGGCCAGGACGGCTTGCCATCATTGATGGAACAATGAATTCTGAATTATACCAGCGAATTCTAAAGGAAAATGTCAGGACATCTGTCCATGAACTGAATCTCAAGAGAAGGTGGGTCATGCAGCAAGACAACGACCCTAAGCACACAAGTCGTTCTACCAAAGAATGGTTAAAGAAGAATAAAGTTAATGTTTTGGAATGGCCAAGTCAAAGTCCTGACCTTAATCCAATGGAAATGTTGTGGAAGGACCTGAAGCGAGCAGTTCATGTGAGGAAACCCACCAACATCCCAGAGTTGAAGCTGTTCTGTACGGAGGAATGAGCTAAAATTCCTCCAAGCCGGTGTGCAGGACTGATCAACAGTTACCGCAAACGTTTAGTTGCAGTTATTGCTGCACAAGGGGGTCACACCAGATACTGAAAGCAAAGGTTCACATACTTTTGCCACTCACAGATATGTAATATTGGATCATTTTCCTCAATAAATAAATGACCAAGTACAACACCGATTCCAAAAAAGTTGGGACAAAGTACAAATTGTAAATAAAAATGGAATGCAATGATGTGGAAGTTTCAAAATTCCATATTTTATTCAGAACAGAATATAGATGACAAATCAAATGTTTAAACTGAGAAAATGTATCATTTAAAGAGAACAATTAGGTGATTTTAAATTTCATGACAACAACACATCTCAAAGTTGGGACAAGGCCATGTTTACCACTGTGAGACATCCCCTTTTCTCTTTACAACAGTCTGTAAACGTCTGGGGACTGAGGAGACAAGTTGCTCAAGTTTAGGGATAGGAATGTTAACCCATTCTTGTCTAATGTAGGATTCTAGTTGCTCAACTGTCTTAGGTCTTTTTTGTCGTATCTTCCGTTTTATGATGCGCCGAATGTTTTCTATGGGTGAAAGATCTGGACTGCAGGCTGGCCAGTTCAGTACCCGGACCCTTCTTCTACACAGCCATGATGCTGTAATTGATGCAGTATGTGGTTTGGCATTGTCATGTTGGAAAATGCAAGGTCTTCCCTGAAAGAGACGTCGTCTGGATGGGAGCACATGTTGCTCTAGAACCTGGATATACCTTTCAGCATTGATGGTGTCTTTCCAGATGTGTAAGCTGCCCATGCCACACGCACTAATGCAACCCCATACCATCAGAGATGCAGGCTTCTGAACTGAGCGCTGATAACAACTTGGGTCGTCCTTCTCCTCTTTAGTCCGAATGACACGGCGTCCCTGATTTCCATAAAGAACTTCACATTTTGATTCGTCTGACCACAGAACAGTTTTCCACTTTGCCACAGTCCATTTTAAACGAGCCTTGGCCCAGAGAAGACGTCTGCGCTTCTGGATCGTGTTTAGATACGGCTTCTTCTTTGAACTATAGAGTTTTAGCTGGCAACGGCAGATGGCACGGTGAATTGTGTTCACAGATAATGTTCTCTGGAAATATTCCTGAGCCCATTTTGTGATTTCCAATACAGAAGCATGCCTGTATGTGATGCAGTGCCGTCTAAGGGCCCGAAGATCACGGGCACCCAGTATGGTTTTCCGGCCTTGACCCTTACGCACAGAGATTCTTCCAGATTCTCTGAATCTTTTGATGATATTATGCTGTAGATGATGATATGTTCAAACTCTTTGCAATTTTACACTGTCGAACTCCTTTCTGATATTGCTCCACTATTTGTCGGTGCAGAATTAGGGGGATTGGTGATCCTCTTCCCATTTTTACTTCTGAGAGCCGCTGCCACTCCAAGATGCTCTTTTTATACCCAGTCATGTTAATGACCTATTGCCAATTGACCTAATGAGTTGCAATTTGGTCCTCCAGCTGTTCCTTTTTTGTACCTTTAACTTTTCCAGCCTCTTATTGCCCCTGTCCCAACTTTTTTGAGATGTGTTGCTGTCATGAAATTTCAAATGAGCCAATATTTGGCATGAAATATCAAAATGTCTCACTTTTGACATTTGATATGTCGTCTATGTTCTATTATGAATACAATGAGTTTTTGAGATTTGTCAATTATTGCATTCCGTTTTTATTTGCAATTTGTCCCAACTTTTTTTGGAATCGGGGTTGTATAATATCTTTCTCATCTGTTTAACTGGGTTCTCTTTATCTACTTTTAGGACTTGTGTGAAAATCTGATGTTGTTTTAGATCATATTTATGCAGAAATGTAGAACATTTTAAAGGGTTCACAAACTTTCAAGCGCCACTGTATTGTGGTCCTGCTGAAAGGAAAAAAAAAGTGTGATGGGGTGAATGGACAGCGGAAGAAACGCATTATAAATGGACATTCAAGTACAATTAAATAGAATAAAATAAGCTAAAATAGAATAAGCCAGATAAAATACAAGAATAAAAGTCGCAGTGCAGAGCGAGGAATGGACCGAATCGATCAGATGAGTCACTGCTGTTGAACCATCAAATCTGATTTAATAAAAGGCAGCAAGAAAGGATTCAGCCTTGATTTAAAAGAACTGAAAGATGCAGGTACTTTGTATTTATTAATGTGGGAAATACGATCAGTATAATATGGATTTATCACAAAAATACATGCATGCGCTTATTATTTTGAAAACCGACCAGCCGACTGACCGCCACGTTTTAAAGGAGAACTGAAGTCCTTTTTAAACTTGCTTTATTTCTTAATTAACGTGTTATTCGATTATGTTTTCGGTTTTAGTAACCTTATATCGTGACTCGTATTGGCAACTAATCGCAATTAAATATTATACTTATCGGCCTATTCGGTTTTTAGCCGTGTTGAATTTAGTTCGTTTGGTCCACGGCAGGCGTCGCTTATCCGCGCGATCTTCACGAGACTTTGAAACGTGAAGAAGTGTCAGCCAGGTGTCATCGCCGCCATTTTGAAAACTGTTTTCCAAACGAAGTATTGCACAAAAACGAGTTTAAATGACGATTACTGCCTACTTTTTTCAAACTTTCCTGATTGCTATCAAAACAAACAAAACTTCCGGCTTGATTACGTCAGCATTCGAAAGAGGGCGCGCGCAGCTTTTGACGACGTTGGCAGATGTTGGTCGCTTTGATTTCCGCTCTACGTTTTACTTCCGTCCTACGATGTCTCGCACAGGTCTCAGCGAATCTCGTTTACGGCCATCGCTTTGACATATGGACTGATATATTACATAGCATATTTCAAACACTCATAACTTGCTATAGCAGCGACAAAATAGCGATCAGAAATGCATTCCGATATTTAATAAAATGAGAAATAGAATTTTGATCATAAAAAATTTGCTTACAGTTCTCCTTTAACTGTGGGACAGTAATGATGTGTGTGGTGGGCTAGTGTCCGAAAGTGTTTTTTTTTTTTTTTCATTTTATCAATGAGCTCACTATATAGTCCTCTATATAGTAATTCCCTTGATAGTGAGTAGGGAGTAGTGAACGAGTGAGTGATTTTGGACCCAAAAAAATTAAAGCGCAAAGTAAAACAAACCCCAGTCTGCCATGATGCAGTGTTTATTAAGTGCTTATTCAGTATAGAGGAACCTGTGGAAGTTTGGCTAGCCCTCAATGCTAAGTGTAATTACAGTGTACTTTAGTTCTAGGGAGACTTTTCATAGCATTTAGACGACAGAACTGAGAGAAATGTTGACATTCCGGATGATTCTGTCTTGTTTCCACTGTTCGTAATTGTTCATATACCATACGTATAGGCTACTGTAGACGTGTGCCTTACAGGCTAAGTGTTAGCGAGCTAAATTATCAGTCTTTAGGCTTAGCATCCAGAGTCATTAGGGGTGTTCACACAGCAACTTTTACTCCGGTGTAGCACCGGGGCTGCCCCGGTAAAGCGTTCACACGGTACAAAGTTATAGCGGTGTAGCCCCTGAAAGCTGCTTAAACCGGTGCAAATCTAACCCTGCTCGGGAGGTGGTTTAAGAAATTTACTCCGGAGTAAATGCTAGTTTGCGGGGCAGCACCGATATAAAATGGGACGTCTGAACGCTACAGGGGTAGACTCGCTACGCGTGAGGAGAGTTGATTACATACGGGCATTGCATAATTTGCATCCTGGTATTTTGGGCTTCCAAAATGGCGAATATCAACAACAACAGAAGAACTGCGCCTCTTCCAGTGTTGCCAGATTGGGCGGTTTTAAGTGCATTTTGGTGGATTTGAACATATTTTGGGCTGGAAAACGTCAGCAGTATCTGGCAACACTGGTGTCTTCATCCACGTTGTTTTCCTGGCGCTTGGTGATGCCGTGACAACCGGGAAAAGGAAGTACATTTTCACGCATGCGCATATTTAATTTCCGCATTCTTACTATCGTATAGCGCGGTCGCAAAAACCGCCGTGTGAACGCAGGTGGGGCTGCACCGGTGCTAACACGCTTCTCTCTAGGAAGCAGGTTTGTGACGTGTGAACGCTCCACAAAATTTACAACAAAATACATTGATGCAAATATGTGCCGTGTGAACACCCCTAATGTGGAGTAGATAATATGAGACTCGAGAAGAACAACAAAAATAAGATAAGAAAAAAAAGAGACAAATATGAAAGGGGGAAAAAAAAAACAACAACATTTAACCCATCTGAAGCAGTGGGCAGCTATGCTACAGCGCCCAGGGAGCAGTTGGGGGTTCGGTGCCGCGCTCAAGGGCACTTCAGCCATAATACAGAAGGAGGGGAAAGTGCTGTTCATTCACTCAACTCCACTCACGTTTTTCTTGCTGATCCCGGGAATCGAACCGATGACCTTTTGGGCCCAAGGCTGCTTCGGTAAGAGAAGTCTACACCCGATCTAACTAGCTCAATTTTTTTTTTTGTTTGTTTTAATCCTTACGCATTTTTCCGCTGATGCTTAGCATCTCGTATTTCCCAGTTGCCTAGTGGCTGATCATGTTTCATTTGAATATCCAAAATCATTATTATATAAGGAAGCTACTTACAGAAGCTCCACCCCCAGGATCATGGGCACTTTGTCTCCTGAGTGCTTGCTGCAGAAGCTGAGGCGGAACAGGTGACTGGCTCCGCCCTGCCGTGATGTCAGCATGCCTGCGGTGGTGCGTGTTGGCGAGATGCACAGATCCTCCGGCTGGCATGGCCCCACCCAGATCTGATCCCTCAGGGCGTAGTCTATCACCGTATAACTCTCTTCACTGAGAGAGAGAGAGAGAGACTTTTGAACTCCTTAGAAAACAAACACTTAGCAAAACTATTTTTCCCGTTCGTATTTATCCTGGGCCTTGTTAAATCATTTAGTGCTTGACCTGTAGGCACTTTCTGAGTGAACAGGCTCGAGACATGTGCAAGTAATCAAGACTGTTGAAATCCGTCAGCCAACACACACACACACACACACACACACACACACACACACACACACACTTTGCCTTACTATCCTTACAAGGACCTTCCATTGATGTCATTACTAATCCAGCTAATTAATGCTCTTCTACACCTAAATCTAACCTGAACCTTTCCTCAATAACCTTCGGCTCTTTTGCTTTTTCAAATAAATACAGTTTTTCCTCACGGGGACCCGCCCTGCAAGGTCAAAACCCAGATTATCCCTCTCCTGGTCCACAGCATGATATAAACATGCCCACACTCACTACTAAGTATCTGACACATAATAAATAACCACACACACACACACACACACACACTCCAAGATGACCAGAGCGTAATTTAAGAGAAGACGTGCATGCACATGCTCCTCGGCCTGAGCGTACGAGTATGAGACTGAGAAAGAAGACACACCCCCTGCAGAACTGTGTGAACTTCCCTCTGGCTGCAAGCCTAAAGTGCTCGAACTTTACCTCCGTATCCAGAACATGCTGAGACACAATTTAAAGAAAAACATGTTCCTCTTTGCTTTATCCGAGCTTATTAAACCGCATACATTCAGTCAACTGTACATTGTGTCAAACCTTTTATTAATTTGCCCGAGCGCAAACTGTTACTCTCACTCAGGATCTTTCTACTTCTTCTTCTTATTATTATTATTCTCAGAACGTTTTCTAGGACGCTATTTCTCCCTGAGTTTTCAACCAATCAATCACCAAATCTCACATGAAGAATACCTCTGGGCTGAATCACGTTGCTATGACCCTGGTGAAAAAAAAAAAAAATGTACTTCATTGTATTTAAAGTATATTCATATTTTCAATAATATATTGAAAATGTACTTACACAAATTGTACTTTTTGTAAATATATAAAAAGTATACTAACATCACGCTTTCACGCTAACACTTTTAACACACTTTAAAATAATTATACTATATTACACTTTGTAGAAATATATTATACTAAAATATACTTTAAGTGAAAGTTGTGTAATTTCTAAAGTGTACTAATTTTTAAGGTACTTGTAATACAAAGTACTAATTAAGCATATATTAGTGCATATAAAGTCATATACTTAAAGTATACAAAATATACTTTAAGTTGTTCCACTTTAGCACATAAAGGTACACTAAATACATTTCAAGTTGCACTTTTCTACAATTTAATTACAATTCAAATATATTTAGTACAAAATTAGTTGTTCCAAAATATACAGCAGAGCAATAGGGCCAGGGTTTTATATTTTATTTGGAAACTTCTGAGAAAAAAACTCCGAATTTTTGAGATTAAAGTCAAAATTTTCGAGGAAAAAAGTCAAAAGTTTCGAGAAAAAAGTCGAAATTTTCGAGAAATAAAGTTAAAATTTTCGAGAAAAAAAAAAAGTCAGAAATCTGTAGAAGGCGGGCTTCCATACGGAAGTGACGCTCACTCGCGGCCGGTAGACATGAATGGCTGAGACCAGAGCCATGGAATTCAGAGTTGTGACAACCGGGGTACAGGAAGTCGGTTGGTGATGTGATTCACGTAGATTCAAATACTTTTAGGCAGCGGCTTTCTGTTTGCTAGAGACTAACACAGAACCACTACATAACAAGCAAAGATTAAGTAGAAATGAATTACATTTACCTTTACCGCACTTTGTGTTCTACGGCCACTTCCTGGAACTAGTGGAACTATGTCAATGGCGATCTATGTGTCAAAGGCTCCATGAGCCGCCATTGCTGTGTAAAAAATGGACCATTAAGGTCAATGGGAGTGGCTGAACTCTTACTTCCATGGCTCTGGCTGAGACACACTCGCACTCACTTTTGACGAAAATTTTGACTTTTTTCTTGAAAATTTCGACTTTTTTCTCACAATTTTCGACTTTTTTTCTGCGAAAATTTTGACTTTTTTTCTCAAAAATTTCGACTTTTTTCTCGAAACTTTTGACTTTTTTTTCTCAAAAGTTTTGAGATTGTTTCTCAAAGTTTTTGACTTTTCTCGAAATTTCTGACTTTAATCTCGAAAATTCTGAGGTTTTTTTCTCAGAAATTTTAAAAAAATATGTATTTCTTAGTGAAACTATCGCTCTTCTGTAAAAATAGCATGCCTCAAGTTAACTAATCATAAACACACTTGAAGTATATTGATGATTAGTGTGGCTTCAAGTACACAAAAGTATGCTAAATTTTAGTACACTTAGCACATTTAGTTTTCACCAGGGGACTTTTGGTGCTGATCTGGATCACTGATCCAGAATGATCCATGAAAAACGGGATTTTTTTTTCAATCACTTCTCACTCAAATCAATTTTCATGATTTTTTCAAATCGTTTTTAAAAAATTTTATTCAGGGCAGCAGGGCGCAACTTTTCCCTCACTAAGCGTCATTCTCTATCTCTTACCCTTCCAGATCTACCGTGGTGCTTGAAAGTTTGTGAACCCTTGAGAATTTTCTAAAGATTAAGCAGGTACAATTTTTAAAGTTTATTTATTCGTTTTCATTGTCAGTATTGTAGCACCGAAGCTCAGAAAGTAATTTGCAGACTGTGCACAGCTGTTCACTGAATCACACTTTGAGTATGTTCATTACTGTTTTTTTTTATCCACATTTAAGAGTTTTAATAAAAACTACAATAAAATCAACCTGAAGGTAATTTAACATAAACAAAACACCGGCTATTGAACCGTGTGGAAGACTTGGAGTGCCTGCGGTCTTGGATTAGCAGCTCCAGTAAAGGAATTGCATGAACATGGGCAGCCATGAATAAACCATCATGGATATGGAAGTCCAGTCTGAGTCGATCAGTGAAAAATGAACTTCTCCAGAGCAGCAGTTGAGAGCCTATTGCTAGATGGAGCCGAATGCTGGACAGTAACAGAAGCTCTTGAGATAAGGCTGAATGGGACTTGCGCAAAAATGCTCAGAATTGTTTGAAATGTATCATGGCGGCAAAGAAACCTCACAAAAACAGTGCATCATACAGAGATCTACCACGTCTTAGTGAAACCATCCGCAAGCGTACTGTAGATTGAGAGTTTCAGGTCAACACTGGAGAAAAAAGGATGAAGTAATTTACAAACTGGCGCTGTGGGAGCGGAGTCATGGAAGGAGAAGTTGGAGCAGATCAAGAAACCAGAGCGTCAGCGACACAGTAGCTCACACGGCCGTACCAATCACAAAACCAGGGAGTAACTATCGTGCAGACTGATTAGATCTTCCAAACAAAACGATCAGAATCAAAATCTAGTGAAAACGCCGGGAGGAGCAGCGATTTTTGTGAATTGTGGACGGACGGATGGACAACGGACGCCGCGTGATGGAAACGGCTCATGGGCCTTCGGTCGCGTGAACTAAAAACTACATTAATCAGCTCCAAGAAGATACAAATATGAACAGGAGAAACTTAATGAAAGTGATAGAAGACAGGAATTCATGGAGGAAGCTAGTCAATGATTGGCTCCAAGCGAGCTCGCTTTAGTAGGTCGGGAATAAAAACAACCTAAAAATAGCAAAGTCCTGAATCAGTTTTTATTTGAACAATGGAAAAGATGGATCTTCTTCTCGTATGTCAGCCGTAGTTGATGTTTACTGCAGGTTTGTTCGCGAGCTCAGGGGAGACACCCAGGGTGGATATCGAGGACGTAGAGCAGCTCTGACTCAACCATTCACAATTTAGAGTAGCTTGTTAGCCTCAGCACATGTCTTTGGACTGTAGGGGAAACCGAAACCTCCGTCAGCCATGAGGCTCGAACCCAGAACCTTCTCGCTGTGACGCGACAGTCATAACCACTACACCACTGTGCCGCCCGGAAAGATGGATAATTGACGACTTAATAGCTGATCAACTCACAACCAAAACTTCACCATAATAACACTTAAAGCTAGACCGCCTTTCGGATTTTTCAAGTGTCGGTCCTACCGTAAAAAGAGTTTTCCCCGACACCTGGTTATTTTTCTTTAGTGGAGCGAAAGCTACTGAATTTGAATCATGGACTTCCAATTTTATTAGTTTAAAAAAAAAAAACAATTAATCAAATCAAATCAAGTTTATTTGTATAGCGCTTTTAACAATAAACATTGTCGCAAAGCAGCTTTACAGAATTTGAACGACTTAAAACATGAGCTAATTTTATCCCTAATCTATCCCCAATGAGCAAGCCTGTGGCGACGGTGGCAAGGAAAAACTCCCTCAGACGACATGAGGAAGAAACCTCGAGAGGAACCAGACTCAAAAGGGAACCCATCCTCATTTGGGCAACAACAGACAGCCTGACTATAATATTAACAGTCTTAACAGGTATAACCCTCAACTGTCCTCATGGGGCCGTCCTTCACAGGAGCGTTGCGATAAAACTCCGACCAGACACAGGGCACCAGGATGGATCAAGCAGGTCCGAGGGGCAGAAGAGGCCAGCATCTATTAATGAATTTATCTCCACGTGGCCCTAAATTCTCCGCTATTTTTTCCTGCTTCACCATGACCCAATACAAGATACTACGCCATGCATCACATCACATGGTGGGCTTTCCCTGTTCGCGCAAGGCATTGTGAGATACAAATCTGAAACAGGAGAGAAAAATGGAGGACACGAATGAAACGTGAAAGACCGACTACAGTAACAGAAAGTGAGAAGAAAAGGCGTTATGTTATATACGAAGGAAAGGAAACGCAGGACCGAACTAATAAATATCGGCGGTCAGCGAGCACCTCGGTGTGATCAGCTGTTCGTTTAGCGACAGAATGATGGAACTGTCAGTGCACGCTCAAAGGTACAGTGGTGCTTGAAAGTTTGTGAACCCTTTAGAATTTTCCATATTTCTGCATAAATATGACCTAAAACATCATCAGATTTTCACACAAGTCCTAAAAGTAGATAAAGAGAACCCAGTTAAACAAATGAGACAAAAATATTACACTTGGTCATTTATTTATTGAGGAAAATGATCCAATATTACATATCTGTGAGTGGCAAAAGTATGTGAACCTTGGCTTTCAATATCTGGTGTGACCCCCTTGTGCAGCAATAACTGCAACTAAACATTTCCAGTAACTGTTGATCAGTCCTGCACACCGGCTTGGAGGAATTTTAGCCCGTTCCTCCATACAGAACAGCTTCAACTCTGGGATGTTGGTGGGTTTCCTCACATGAACTGCTCGCTTCAGGTCCTTCCACAACATTTCCATTGGATTAAGGTCAGGACTTTGACTTGGCCATTCCAAAACATTAACTTTATTCTTCTTTAACCGTTCTTTGGTAGAACGACTTGTGTGCTTAGGGTCGTTGTCTTGCTGCATGACCCACCTTCTCTTGAGATTCAGTTCATGGACAGATGTCCTGACATTTTCCTTTAGAATTCACCGATATAAGTCAGAATTCATTGTTCCATCAATGATGGCAAGCCGTCCTGGCCCAGATGCAGCAAAACAGACCCAAACCTTGATACTACCACCACCATGTTTCACAGATGAGATAAGGTTCTTATGCTGGAATGCAGTGTTTTCCTTTCTTCAAACATAATGCTTCTCATTTAAACCGAAAAGTTCTATTTTGGTCTCATCCATCCACAAAACATTTTTCCAATAGCCTTCTGGCTTGTCCACGTGATCTTTCGCAAACTGCAGACGAGCAGCAGTGTTCTTTTTGGAGAGCAGTGGTTTTCTCCTTGCAGCTCTGCTATGCACACTATTGTTGTTCAGTGTTCTCCTGATGGTGGACTCATGAACATTAGCCAATGTGAGAGAGGCCTTCAGTTGCTTAAAAGTTATCCTGAGGTCCTTTGTGACCTTGCCGACTATTACACGCCTTGCTCTTGGAGTGATCTTTGTTGGTCGACCACTCCTGGGGAGGGTAACAATGGTCTTGAATTTCCTCCATTTGTACACAATCTGTCTGACTGTGGATTGGTGGAGTCCAAACTCTTTAGAGATGGTTTTGTAACCTTTTCCAGCCTGATGAGCATCAACAACGCTTTTTCTGAGGTCCTCAGAAATCTCCTTTGTTCGTGCCATGATACACTTCCACAAACGTGTTGTGAAGATCAGACTTTGATAGATCCCTGTTCTTTAAATAAAACAGGGTGCCCACTCACACCTGATTTTCATCCCATTAATTGAAAACACCTGATTCTAATTTCACCTTCAAATTAACTGCTAATCCTAGAGGTTCACATACTTTTGCCACTCACAGATATGTAATATTGGATCATTTTCCTCAATAAATAAATGACCAAGTATAATATTTTTGTCTCATTTGTTTAACTGGGTTCTCTTTATCTACTTTTAGGACTTGTGTGAAAATCTGATGATGTTTTAGGTCATATTTATGCAGAAATATAGAAAATTCTAAAGGGTTCACAAACTTTCAAGCACCACTGTAAACCTGCGCATGCGCACACGGACTTCCTGTGTCTGCCTGACTGCGCAAAGCGAGCGATTTCCTGCACATTATTTGCTTTAATCCCCTCAAATGTCTTAAATAAATTCCCAGATACAGAACAGAATGGCCTGATATTTTGTGAGATGTCACAGAAATAAACAGATATCGCAATGAGCACGTTTCAGCGGGAACTAAATTTCACCGATTTTATGAAATCGAAAGGCCGTCTCGCTTTAACCTGATGAGAACTCCTGCCTCACTGCACTGTGGATGTTTATTGCGTATTAAAAGGCTATAACTCTCGAGCACACTTCAGCGCTCCAGTGGGCGTCGCTAATAAGACAGTAATCTGACATTCGAACAGCTCTAATGACTTCCTCCTGAACAGCTGAGTAATATTTCTCACACACACACACACACACACACACAGGTTGGAATGAGAGGTATGCAGTGTGTGTGTGTGTGTGTGTGTAACACTAACAGCATCTCCTCCTCCTCTGTGCAGAGAAGTTTGTTCAAATCCCATGTCGAAGGAAAAACTGTGAGACGAGACAAGAAGTGAAGAGAACAGGAAGGAGAAAGAGACGTGTGTTCAAGAGATTGCGTGGGGGGGAACGGAGAAGGAATGAAAGAGAAAAGTAAAGAAAGGAAAGAAAAAAGTGAGGAGAGGAGGAAGAAGAAAACAAAAAGGCTGAGAAGAGAAGCGATTTCAGACTTGCATAAGCTTAGACCTAAGGAAAAGGAGGAGAAAAGGACAGATATGGAGTCTCTCCTCGTGTCGGAGACAGAGTGGCGTGCGCTAGTGCAGTCTGGAGCACAAACACACCAGAACCGATGTCAGGTCCACTCACACTCGGGTTATCATCAGAATAAACACGTGCAACATACCAGAACTTTCATCAGAACCACATAAACACACTCCTCAAAAATACCCCACCCTACACACGCGCGCTACCGTGTGCTCATACAGCATGCCTCCTGTCACAATTTCAACAAATAAGATCTTTCTTTCATTAGAAGTCACTCCGAACAGCTGGCTGTGCACTCCAGCATCTGGGAGGAAATTAATACCAAGTCACTTCTAAGAACTCACAGCAAGTGGAGTATTCCCAGAAAACAGGAGGAGGAAAAAAAACACAGAAATGGAAAGAAAGAAAGAATGAACGAGCTCCCATAAAGACTGACAGCGTATCTCAAAGCACATTTTGAGAAGACGAGCCAATTCTAAAGCCAAATATCACAGAATGAGTGAATGACTGGAAAAGAAACTCTGACTGGGAACTGGATGTCCTACAGAATTTAAAAAAAAACAAAAAACATCTGGAATAATATAACATACAAGGAACTCGGAAACATCTGGAAGCGCCAGGACAATGAGAGCTTGAAAAACAAGATCAATCTGAAACAAACCTCTAATGAGGTAATGAGGTACTGCCACCATAGCATGACAGTGTTTAGAGCGATAAAGGCAGCAGGATCACTGTTACTCTGCGTCCCACGGTTCTGTCCAGTTCTCCATTCTGATTGGCCAAAGGGCGTTGATTACGTTTCTACGCCAGCAGCTTTGACAGTACTTCTGGCTGGTTTATATTAACGCACTCATTCTACAAGGTTATCTATCGTATTTATAGTAACAACTCATCCCCAGGGACTTCAAGAGCTCTAAAGAACAAACAAATCCAAGCTCCAGAACGTCAAGGACGTTGTAGGTCATCTGGCCTGCCATCAAAACAAACCATGACGACCAAAACATCAACCAGAACCGAAATGTGACGATGTGAGAGAGGACCAACCTCCACGACAAACTGTTTACAACAAGAACCTCAACAAAGGACTAAATTTTGTTCCTCGAGTGAAGATCGACCCGAAACATCCATCAGAACTGAATTCACATGATCACTGAGAGAGGAGACACAATTCGAGTCAGAAGGAAATGTGTTCAGTTGACCTGATTACCAATTTGTTCGCAAAAAGTTGACAATACAACGAGCAAGTTTTGTGCAGAAGGTCGAGTTCTTTCAAATAAAACAAACAATCAGAACTGAAATCGGCTGAGAACTGACGTAGGAAGGCGACACGATTTAACTGAAAATAAACAAAGTTGTAAATCGAAACAACAAAATCAACAAACAAACCACCAAGTTTTGCTCCCTGAAGGAAGATCGACCCAAAACATCGATCAGAACTGAAATCGGGTGAGCTGCGACAGGAGATACAATTCGAACGAAAAGTCCCAAAACCCGTTACGTCGACCTAATTAGCAGTTCATTAGCAAATAGTTGACAATACAGCGACCGAGTTTTGTGCAGAATGACTAGTTCTTTCAAACGAAACAATTAGAACTGAAATCCATTGAGAACTGAAGGAGGGTAGCCTAGTAAACTAGACCCACCCGCCTAGCGGCCAAAAATATTTTTGCCTACGAGTGGGTCTAGCCTCGGACCATATCAACAACACACCCCGGGCATCAAATCGTGCCCGCCAATCACAACGCAAGGTTTTTGTTTGGATTCTTTGGGTGGGCTTTTGCAGGAGTGATGACAAAGCTGCGCGACGCTGGAGAAAGCACAACAGGAAAGATGGCTACGGCTAGTGAACAGCGCTCGTTTGACTCTGCTTTGGAATCAGTTTTAGAAGAATTAGACTTGGAGTTGGCGGCACGGTGGTGTAGTGGTTAGTGCTGTCGCCTTACAGCAAGAAGGTCCTGGGTTCGAGCCCCGTGGCCGGCGAGGGCCTTTCTGTGTGGAGTTTGCATGTTCTGCCCGTGTCCGCGTGGGTTTCCTCTGGGTGCTCCGGTTTCCCCCACAGTCCAAAGACATGCAGGTTAGGTTAACTGGTGACTCTAAATTGACCGTAGGTGTGAATGTGAGTGTGAATGGTTGTCTGTGTCTATGTGTCAGCCCTGTGATGACCTGGCGACTTGTCCAGGGTGTACCCCGCCTTTCGCCCGTAGTCAGCTGGGATAGGCTCCAGCTTGCCTGCGACCCTGTAGAACAGGATAAAGCGGCTACAGATAATGAGATGAGATGAGACTATTGCGGACATTTAGCGAACTTCAGCTAGCCTTTGCCAGAGACAAAATGGATCGATTTTTAGTACCTAAAGCTACAGTGAGTGAGGAGACCGAGTCTGGGCCAAGCAAAAAAAGAAGGAAGTATGAGCACGATTATTTAAAGTTTGGATTTTCATGGACTGGATCTGAAGATGCTCCACTGCCACAGTGTGTTGTCTGCCAAGAGGTGCTCGCTAACGATGCTATGAGATGTTTAAAATGTGTAAAACAAGATGTTTAAAAAAAAAAGCACAGATGTTTAAAATGTGTAAAAAAAAAAGATGTTTTTAAAAAGCATAGATGTTTAAAATTTGTAAAAAAAAAAAAAAGGTTTTTAAAAAGCAGATGTTTAAAATGTGCAAAAAAAGAGGTTTTAAAAAGCACAGATGTTTAAAATGTGTAAAAAAGAGGTTTTAAAAAGCACAGATGTTTAAAATGTGTAAAATGATGTTTTAAAAAAAGCACAGATGTTTAAAATGTGTAAAAAAGATGTTTTTAAAAAGCACAGATGTTTAAAATGTGTAAAAAGGATGTTTTAAAAAAAGCACAGATGTTTAAAATGTGTAAAAAAGATGTTTTAAAAAAAGCACAGATGTTTAAAATGTGTAAAAAAGATGTTTTTAAAAAGCACAGATGTTTAAAATGTGTAAAAAGAGGTTTTAAAAAGCACAGATGTTTAAAATGTGTAAAAAAGAGGTTTTAAAAAGCACAGATGTTTAAAATGTGTAAAATGATGTTTTAAAAAAAGCACAGATGTTTAAAATGTGTAAAAAAGATGTTTTTAAAAAGCACAGATGTTTAAAATGTGTAAAAAAGATGTTTTTAAAAAGCACAGATGTTTAAAATGTGTAAAAAGAGGTTTTAAAAAGCACAGATGTTTAAAATGTGTAAAAAAAGAGGTTTTAAAAAGCACAGATGTTTAAAATGTGTAAAAAATGTGTACAACAACCATTGTTTTAAATACGAATGGAACATTAAGTATAGCAACAATAAAAATTGTAAGGGGGGGCGCTGTTGTTTATTTGCTCTCTGGGGGGGGGGCGGACTCTCCCACACTTTGAAAACCCCTGAGCTAATCAATATCAAATATCAACATGAAATGTAACTATAAGTGGATTAAAAAAAAAAAGCACACAACGTCGCTCTTTAATAAATTAACTGTTAGTGCTGGGAATTTGCTGTAGTGTAGAAGAAAACAAAACAAACCCCGCAGGCCTGTAATTACCGTCACTCAGGAAAATACCAGGGAAACTGTGCTTCTGCGACACGCCAGACAAAGCTGTGAATAAACCACGTGTTCTAGAAAGTTCACGTAAACCCTGACAAATCATCTCCATCAAAAGAAAAGACCAGCGTTCTCTGATCTGTCGAGCAAATCAAGACACAAATCGAAATTCCCTCTTTAAGGAGCAGTAAACTCCTCCTGTACCTCTCGGCTTCTGAGCCACACCCGTCACGGATCGTGTCAGGATCTCCTCCTGCATGATGAGACACGGACTAGGTGTATGATGGGAAGACGAGATGAGGGAAGGTCAGCAGAAACGCGCTCCGACACGTCCTCAGTCCCGTCACTACAGCGGCTCCGCCCTCACCTACGCTTTATCACAATATCACTACCGCTCATGTTCAAAACTTCCAGACCTCAAATAATCAGTGTGACTTACAAGAAATAGTTATCTCGACATCATCTTTTACAGCAAGAGAGTTCTGATCATACTGCTCATTATACAGGCATGGCCAAAAGAAAGTACACCCTGATTCAGTTTTATGGCTTTGATTCATCAGGGCTGAAATAACAATTTTGTGATTCTTACTAACTTCTATAAATAAACAAATAACCTCAAGTGACAACAAAAAACCTACAACTTCGAAGGCATATTAGGGGCATTGTAGGTTAAAAAAATATGGAGTTGACGGAGGGGGTAATATTCCAAGAAAAAAAATCTGAATTTCTGAGATAAAAATCATAAATTTACGAGAAAAATCTCGGATATTCTCTGAGATTATAAAATCATAAATTTGCGAGAAAAAAACCCCTGAAATTCTGAGATTAAGCAGTTACAAATTTTATGAGAAAATTTTTTTTTTCCTTTTGTAGATTACGGAGCTGACAGAGGGGGTAATATTCCAAAAAACCCCCACAAAAAACAGAATTTCTCAGATAATAATCATAAACTTACGAGAAAAAAAAATTCTGAAATTCTGAGATTAAGCAGTTACAAATTTTATGAGATTTTTAATATATATTTTTTTTAAGATTACAGAGTTGACGGAGGGGGTAATATTAAAAAAATAAAAATTTCTGAGATAAAAATAATAAATTTACAAGAAAAATCTCAAATATTGGCGGCACGGTGGTGTAGTGGTTAGCGCTGTCGCCTCACAGCAAGAAGGTCCGGGTTCGAGCCCCGTGGCCGGCGAGGGCCTTTCTGTGCGGAGTTTGCATGTTCTCCCCATGTCCGCGTGGGTTTTCTCCGGGTGCTCCGGTTTCCCCCACAGTCCAAAGACATGCAGGTTAGGTTAACTGGTGACTCTAAATTGACCGCAGGTGTGAATGCGAGTGTGAATGGTTGTCTGTGTCTATGTGTCAGCCCTGTGATGACCTGGCGACTTGTCCAGGGTGTACCCCGCCTTTCACCCGTAGTCAGCTGGGATAGGCTCCAGCTTGCCTGCGACCCTGTAGAAGGATAAAGCGGCTAGAGATAATGAGATGAGATGAGATCTCAAATATTTTCTGACATTATACAATCATAAATCTGCGAGAAAAAAAATTCTGAAATTCTGAGATTAAGCAGTTACAAATTTTATGAGAATTTTTTTTTCTTTTGTAGGTTACGGAGCTGACAGAGGGGGTAATATTCCAAAAAAAAAAAAATCAGAATTTCTGAAATAAAAATCATAAATTTACTAGAAAAAAATTCTGAAATTCTGAGATTAAGCAGTTCCAAATTCTATGTAAAAAATTATTATTATTATTATTTATATTTATTTATTGATTTATTATTAAGATTACGGAGCTGAGGGAGGGGATAATATTCCAAGAAAAAAAATCTGAATTTCCGAGATAAAAGTCATAAATTTGCAAGAAAAATCTCAGATACTCTCCAAGATTATAAAATCATAAATTTGCGGGAAAAATATAAATTTATAAAAATATAAATTTGCGAGTAGCTTCACGGAGTGGAGAGGCTTCACGCAGTCATCGGTTCTCCCAGGAGTGTGTGTCCCAGCAAAGTCAGATCACTTAATGTTCAGAGATATGAAAAAAAAAAAACCTCAAGAGCTGCATCAGGTGACCTCCAGGCCTCTGGAAACACATTCATGTGTTCATCATGGTCCAATCAGAAAAAAGACTGAAGAAGTATGACTTTAACTGGAGGGTGGCCAAGAAAAAAGCTTTTCTCTCCAAACAGAATATGGCAATGTGAATTAGTTTTTGCAAAATTTCATCTGAACAAACTGGAAAAGTTCTGATGCAATATACTTTGGACTGAAGAGACGAAGGTGGTGATTCAGTTTATTCAGAATTTTGTGAAAAATAACTACGTACTGAAATCTTTTAAAACCTGGTGTATTTTTTGTTGCCACATGAGGTTATTAGTTTGTTGGCCAGACAGACAGGCAGACAGACGGGCAAACAGAGAGACGGACAGAGATACAGGCAGACAGACAGAGAGACAGAGAGGTGGGCAGACAGACAGAGATGGGCGGGCAGACAGACAGACAGAGAGATGGACAGACAGAGACATAGGCAGACAGACATGCAGACAGAGAGACAGAGGCACGGGCAGACAGGCAGAGACACGGGCAGACAGAAAGGCAGGCAGGCAGAGAGATGGGCAGACATGCAGACAGTCAGAGAGGGTGCAGACAGACAGAGAGACAGGTGACAGAGAGACAGGCAGAGTGGGGGCAGACAGAGAGACGGGCAGACAGACAGAGACAGAGAGAGAGGGGGCAGAGAGACGGGCAGACAGGCAGAGACAGAGAGAGAGGGGGCAGAGAGATAGGCAGACAGCCAGGCAGAGAGATAGGTAGCTAGACAGGCAGACAGCCAGGCAGAGAGATGGGTAGCTAGGCAGGCAGACAGCCAGGCAGAGAGATGGGTAGCTAGACAGGCAGACAGCCAGGCAGAGAGATGGGTAGCTAGGCAGGCAGACAGCCAGGCAGAGAGATGGGTAGCTAGACAGGCAGACAGCCAGGCAGAGAGATGGGTAGCTAGACAGGCAGACAGCCAGGCAGAGAGATGGGTAGCTAGACAGGCAGACAGCCAGGCAGAGAGATGGGTAGCTAGACAGGCAGACAGCCAGGCAGAGAGATGGGTAGCTAGACAGGCAGACAGCCAGGCAGAGAGATGGGTAGCTAGGCAGGCAGACAGCCAGGCAGAGAGATGGGTAGCTAGACAGGCAGACAGCCAGGCAGAGAGATGGGTAGCTAGACAGGCAGACAGCCAGGCAGACAGATAGGTAGCTAGACAGGCAGACAGCCAGGCAGAGAGATAGGTAGCTAGACAGGCAGCTACACTGGGAAAATAAACGTACGAAAGAAGACAAAAATATCTTTGCTATGAGACTCTCCTCTGACACACAGAGGAGACACACTCCCCTTGGTCCTGTAAGTGAAGCTGCCGTGTTACAGCATGAAGTGCAGCTCAGGACTCGTCATGATTGCTAACTGTTAGCGATGCCAGGCGGAGTTACATCACTCACCTGGAATTATCACCCAGTCCACACATTCCTTTCCAGGTGCATTCCAAACATTCTTTTCCACTAAATCAAACATCCGCACAGGTGTGGGCTCACAGGACAACATCACTTTAATGACTTTAGTCTTACACACCACTTGACTCAGAATTTTATCATACTGAGGTCAAAACACACACGCACGCACACACCTCTTCTTGCGGGTGATGATGAGGACGTCGTTGAAGAGGAAGAAGTAGACCTGATGCCGTGTCGTCTTCTTAGAGAAGATCCCGCTCTCTTCCACGTAGGCCGTGAGCTCACCGCGCTTCACCATCCAGCGGGAGGACGACACCAGTGGGAACGGCTGCGCGAGAGAGAGAGAGAGAGATTTATATCGTTGCCAAGTAATCAGTGTAAATGACACTAATAATGATAAAAATCCTCATGTCATAATGTTGTTCATACTTTAGTATCAGCTGATTTGTTATTTTTGTCATGTCAGTTTCAGGAGACAGAAGGAGAAGTTTTCAGTTGCCTTTACCCAAGCCCAGCCCATTGTTTGTGACTGTTGCCGTGGTTACCGAGTATAAGCTGGATTTATGATGAATTTGTGGTAGAGGAGTGCATGGGGTAGAGCTGAGGGTAGCTCCAGAGTCTCAGGTTCGATCCTGAGCTCAGGTTACTGTTTGTGTGGCGTTTTGCATGTTCTCTAAGTCAGTGTGTGTGTCTGTGTGTGCGCGCATGCATGGTGTCCAATCCCACGCCCTGTGTTCTCAAGATCAACTAGATTGTGTGTGTGTGTGTGTGTGTGTGTGTGTGTGTGTGTCCAGAATGCTATAATGCTCATGCTCACAAGTGGGCAGATGATGTAACAGCTGGACCGGGTGTGGCTTTCTAAATATTCAAGACATCTGCTCCTGACACCTGTGCCAAGAAAACTTTCCCACACTGTTCCTCTGTTACGCACCCATAATGTATACACACACACACACACACACACACACACACACACACACACACTTGTGTCCACCTAAGATAAGTGAATGCAAGTGTAAGGATAAAGTTGTGGGAAAGAATTTACAGTGAACACATGACCTTCTGTAAGTGAAAGCTGTGTGTGTGTGTGTGTTCATAATTGAATGCAACGTAACGTGAATAAATGGCATACCACAATCTACGGCAACATCACACACACACACACACACACACACACACAGCTGAGATACTGAGAGCGCAAACGTTTAGTCATAATTCAACTCTCCCTTCCACAGAACTGAACTTATTCAAATAAAAACAGCTGAAACGGACCCAAAATCAGCCCTGCTCTCGAGATTAGTGTGATTTATCCGATCCCAGAACACACAGCCCATTTCCACTAAAAAGCTTCACAGACTTCCCTGAAAGCTTGTGGATTAACATTTCACCAGAAGCTGCACTTCATCCAACTTGTGACTGAGATCAAACTCTCACCAACGTTCTGTTCTATAGATTTATCCACAAAGTCTATCGACAATGTCCAGAACAACAACAACTCTGGAGAACGTCATAAAAAAAAAAAAAAACCGAAAGCTTGGAAAGAAGTTCAGGATCATCAGTGCCTCGAATGAGTATACGTCGCTACTGTACCGTTAGCTTGCTTTGCTAATCTGCCAACGACACTCGTACAAAGCCACGCATCTAACATGAAAACCATCTTTCGTCCTGATTAGTGTGTTATTTCATTCATGTTTAACGAGTTATCTGTACAAACTATACATTGCTAACGTTGTTTATTTTACACTAGACAGGCCACACCCACAAGACATGATAAGTGACTTGGTATGGAATCAATTTTGTGCCAAAATGTTCATACAATACTTTTGAAATATCAAACGAAAACGACAAATCAAAATACAAAAAAAGAACAAAAAGGCAATTTTTTTTAGACTGGCAAACCAATTATTCGTGTAATCGTGCAAAATATCAGTCTATTACTCTTCAGAAACCTTTTATTTTTGTTCCGCGTCTTTCTCAGTTTTGTTTGACGTAATTTATTTTGGTTGCGATTCCAGCTTTCTCGTTTGCGCTCCCTGACTTTTTGCTTGCAGTTTTGGCACAAACTTCACGTGTGGGCAGGCTGTCCAGGAATGCATTCCCATTGGCTAACTTGTGTTTGACTGACAGCTACGCTCAGCCATTCCCTACTCGGATTCTGGCGGACTGTTTGACGAGTGACCGATCCATTGACGGTAAACAAGGATCGAGTGGACTTCAGTGAAGTCCACTCCATCCTTGTTTACCGTCAATGGATCGGTCACTCGTCAAACAGTCCAAAAAATTGATTCCATAACTTGGCGATTGCTCGTACGAACGCTGTCAAATAAAATTCCTGAAGCTGAAAACTGTTTGATTACGGTGATGAAAGTTGTGAGAATATGGTCAAGAAAATCCTAGCAGGGAAAAAGAACTAACAAAAAACATATACAGCATCAGTAGATCATGTGATTACTTTACATGATGACCAAACAGACCACAGCTCCGCCTACTTTGTTTCTATTGGCTCGCAAGATGAAGGTTTTGCGAAGAGGATAAAGTCGGTATAAAATAAAAAATAATAATAATAATAACTATCAGAAGCAAACAGCTATCATTAGTCGATGACTCAGCAATGTTTTAAAGGAACCAGGTATATGAGCGCTAATAATTAGCAGTTAATTACTGAATGAGCAGCTCCGATATGTGTTTGTGATCAAACAGACCATTGCCCCGCCTACTTGGTTTCTATTGATTCGCAAGATGAAGGTTTTGCGAAGAGGATAAAGTCGGTATAAAATAAAGTAATAACTATCAGAAGCTAACAGCTATCATTAGTAGATGACTCAGCGATTTTTTTTTTTAAAGAAAAACAGGTATATGAGCGCTACTTAATTAACTGTTAATTACTAAATTAGCAGCTACGATTTTGTTTGCGGTCAAACAGACCACAGCTCCGCCTACTTGGTTTCTATTGGCTTCCAAGATGAAGGTTTTGCGAAGAGGATAAAGTCGGTATAAAAGAAAGTAATAACTATCAGAAGCTAACAGCTGTCATTAATAGACGACTCAGCGATTTTTTTTTTTAAAAACAGGTATATGAGCGCTACTTAATTAACAGCTTATTACTAAATTAGCAGCTCCGATATTTGTTTACGGTCAAACAGACCACAGCTCTGCCTACTTGGTTTCTATTGGTTCGCAAGATGAAGGTTTTGCGAAGAGGATAAAGTCGGTATAAAAGAAAGTAATAACTATCAGAAGCTAAAAGCTATCATTAGTCGATGACTCAGCTATTTAAAAAAAACAGGTATATGAGCACTAATTAATTAACAGTTCATTACTTAATTAGCAGCTCCAATATTTCTTTGTGGTCAGACCACAGCTCCGCCTACTTAGTTTCTATTGGTTCGCAAGATGAAGGTTTTGCGAAGAGGATAAAGTCGGTATAAAATAAAGTAATAACTATCAGAAACTAACAGCTATCATTAGTAGATGACTCAGCGAATTTTTAAAAAAGAAAACAGGTATATGAGCGCTACTTAATTAGAAGTTAATTACTTGATTAGAAGCTATGACATTTGTTTGCAGTCAAACAGACCACAGCTCCGCCTACTTAGTTTCTATTGGTTCGCAAGATGAAGGTTTTGCGAAGCGGATAAAGTCGGTATAAAATAAAGTAATAACAATCAGAAGCTAACAGCTATCATTAGTCGATGACTCAGCTATTTTTTTAAAAAGAAAATAGGAAATGAGTGCTATTTAATTAGAAGTTAATTACTTAATTAGCAGCTATGATATTTGTTTGCGGTCAAACAGACCATAGCTCCGCCTACTTGATTTCTATTGGCTCGCAAGATGAAGGTTTTGTGAAGCAGATAAAGTTGGTATAAAATAAAAAAAAATAATAACTATCAGAAGCAAACAGCTATCATTAGTCGATGACTCAGCAATGTTTTAAAGGAACCAGGTATATGAGCGCTAATAATTAGCAGTTAATTACTGAATGAGCAGCTCCGATATGTGTTTGTGATCAAACAGACCATTGCCCCGCCTACTTGGTTTCTATTGGTTCGCAAGATGAAGGTTTTGCGAAGTGGATAAAGTCGGTATAAAAGAAAATAATAACTATCAGAAGCTAACAGCTATCATTAGTAGATGACTCAGCGATTTTTTTAAAAAAGAAAACAGGTATATGAGTGCTACTTAATTAGAAGTTAATTACTTAATTAGCAATTAATTACTTGATTAGCAGCTATGACCTTTGTTTGCAGTCAAACAGACCACAGCTCCGCCTACTTAGTTTCTATTGGTTCGCAAGATGAAGGTTTTGCGAAGTGGATAAAGTCGGTATAAAAGAAAGTAATAATCAGAAGCTAACAGCTATCATTAGTAGATGACTCTGCAAATTTTTTTTAAAGAAAACAGGAAATGAGTGCTATTTAATTAGAAGTTAATTACTTAATTAGCAGCTATGATATTTGTTTGCGGTCAAACAGACCATAGCTCCGCCTACTTGATTTCTATTGGCTCGCAAGATGAAGGTTTTGTGAAGCAGATAAAGTTGGTATAAAATAAAAAAAAAAATAGTAATAACTATCAGAAGCTAACAGCTATCATTAGTCGATGACTCAGCAATGTTTTAAAGGAACCAGGTATATGAGCGCTAATAATTAGCAGTTAATTACTGAATGAGCAGCTCCGATATGTGTTTGTGATCAAACAGACCATTGCCCCGCCTAATTGGTTTCTATTGGTTCGCAAGATGAAGGTTTTGCGAAGAGGATAAATTCAGTATACCGTAAAAGGAAGTAATAACGACAAGAAACAACTATTATTAGTCAATGACTCAGCTATTTTATTAAGAAAACAATTATATGAGTGCTAGTTAATTAGCAGTTAATTACTTAATTAGCAGCTATGATATTTGTTCGTGGTCAAACAGACCACAGCTCCGCCTACTTGGTTTCTATTGGCTTGCAAGATGAAGGTTTTGCGAAGCAGATAAAGTCGGTATAAAAGAAAGTAATAACTATCAGAAGCTAACAGCTATCATTTGTAAATGACTCAGCGATTTTTTTTAAAAGAAAAAAGGTATACGAGTGCTACTTAAATGGCAGTTAATTACTTAATTAGCAATTAATTACTTGATTAGTAGCTATGATATTTGTTTGTGGTCAAACAGACCATGGCCCCACCCACTTGGTTTCTATTGGTTCACAAGATGAAGGTTTTGCAAAGAGGATAAAGTCGGTATAAAAGATAAAAAATAACTATCAGAAGCTAACAGCTGTCATTAATAGATGACTTAGCAATTTTTTAAAGGAAACAGGTATATGAGCGCTACTTAATTAGCAGTTAATTACTTAATGAGCAACTCTGATATTTGTTTGTGATCAAACAGACCACAGCTTGGTTTCAATTGGTTCGCAAGATGAAGGTTTTGCGAAGAGGATAAAGTCGGTATAAAAGAAAGTAATAACTATCAGAAGCTAACAGCTATCATTAGTAGATGACTCAGCGATATTTGTTTTAGAGAAGACAGGTATATGAGCGCTACTTAATTAGCAATTAATTACTTAATTATCAGCTCCAATATTTGTTTGTGGTCAAACAGACCATGGCCCCACCCACTTGGTTTCTATTGGTTCACAAGATGAAGGTTTTGCGAAGAGGATAAAGTCGGTATAAAAGAAAGTAATAACTATCAGAAGTTAACAGCTATCATTAGTAGATGACTCAGTGAATTTTTTTAATGAAAACAGTTATATGAGCGCAACGTAATTAACAGTTAATTAATTAATTAACAGCTCCGATATTTGTTTGTGGCCAAACAGACCACAGCTCCACCTACTTGGTTTCTATTGCTTCGCAAGATGAAGGTTTTGCGACGAGGATAAAGTCGGTATAAAATAAAGTAATAACTATCAGAAGCTAAAAGCTATCATTAATAGATGACTCAGCTATTTTTTTGAAAGAAAACAGGAAATGAGTGCTATTTAATTAGAAGTTAATGACTTAATTAGCAGCTATGATATTTGTTTGTGCTCAAACAGACCACAGCTCCGCCTACTTGGTTTCTAATGGCTTCCAAGATGGTTTTGCGAAGCGGATAAAGTCGGTATAAAACAAAGTAATAACTATCAGAAGCTAACAGCTATCATTAGTAGATGACTCAGCGATTTTTTTTAAAAGAAAAAAGGTATACGAGTGCTACTTAAATGGCAGTTAATTACTTAATTAGCAATTAATTACTTGTTTAGCAGCTACGATATTTGTTTGTGCTCAAACAGACCACAGCTCCGCCTACTTAGTTTCTATTGGCTCGCAAGATGAAGGTTTTGCGAAGCGGATAAAGTCGGTATAAAAGAAAGTAATAACTATCAGAAGCTAACAGCTGTCATTAGTCGATGACTCAGCAATTTTTTTTAAAGAAAACAGGTATATGAGCGCTTCTTAATTAGCAATTAATTACTTAATTATCAGCTCCAATATTTGTTTGTGGTCAAACAGACCATGGCCCCACCCACTTGGTTTCTATTGGTTCACAAGATGAAGGTTTTGCGAAGAGGATAAAGTCGGTATAAAAGATAATAATAACTATCAGAAGCTAACAGCTATCATTAGTAGATGACTCAGCAATTTTTTAAAGGAAACAGGTATATGAGCGCTACTTAATTAGCAGTTAATTACTTAATGAGCAGCTCCGATATTTGTTTGTGATCAAACAGACCACATCTCCGCCTACTTGGTTTCTATTGGCTCGCAAGATGAAGGTTTTGCGAAGAGGATAAAGTCGGTATAAAAGAAAGTAATAACTATCAGAAGCTAACAGCTGTCATTAGTAGATGACTCAGCGAATTTGTTTAACGAAAACAGTTATATGAGCGCTACGTAATTAACAGTTAATTAATTAATTAACAGCTCCGATATTTGTTTGTGGCCAAACAGACCACAGCTCCGCCTACTTGGTTTGTATTGGCTCGCACGATGAAGGTTTTGCAAAGCAGATAAAGTCGGTATAAAAGAAAGTAATAGCGATAAATTCGCTATTACTAATAATAGTATAAATTCAGCGATTTAAAAAAAAAAAGGTATACGAGTGCTACTTAATTCGCAGTTAATTACCAGCTCCAACATTTGTTTGGTCAAACAGACCACAGCCCCGCCTACTTGGTTTCTATTCGCACGCAAGCTTTGTCAAGCAACAGGTCAAAATTCACCCAGATATACTGTACTTTACACCATCGAAAGAAGAAACCGCTAACAGAAGCAAAAGTGTTTTTCAATTTCAGTGAATTAGCGTTTGTTTTGGTTTTTTTAGCTAAACGAATTTTACTCTCATTTGTTCGATGCTTTTTTTCGTTTCTCGAAATGCTCCAGCAACTTACGCTGTAATTTGGCACCGAGCACAAACTGTGTCTAAGACGAACGATTTAGCTAGCTGGATGTTAAGTGTTATATACACAGCTCCAGTGGGAAGGAGATGACAATGTTGGGAATATAAACAGAAGCAGTGCATGGGAAGGATGAGTCAGTATTCCACACACTTCAGAAGCGTAAACTTCTTCAGCGCTCTTGACTTGAAGAGCGAACATTTAGGAGTATTTGTGTAAAACCGGATACACGTACACAAGCGAGAAGAGAAAGAAAGCAGAGAGACTTTGACTGTATTGCTAACTCCAGGCCCTGAGAGACGTGTGAACTGGGACAGCTTGTGCCGCTCGTCTGTTAGCAGAGCTGCATTAAGACTCGATTACAGAAGAGACATTTTCATCACGTGATCCGTCACGGCTGTGTAACGCCAGCTGCGTGCTGGTGATTTTCTTTCTTGCTGTCCTGTTTTCTCTCCCTGACTCATCCTTCTCTTCTCTGACCCACTTGGCCTCGGTCCATGCAGTTATTCACCTCTGCTGCTCTCAGATCACAGCTCTACACACTTATCTGATTGTTCAGGATCAGCTCAGCTCCTGGGCGGCTTTACAGAGTTGATTTGAGAATGAATCAGATGCTTTTTGTTTCACAAGTATTTTTGGTTCATTTTGCTGGAGTATCTATTAAATACCGCAAGTTTCCATTGATTTAATACATAAAAAACGTCAGAAATGTGTTCAAAGAATTGAAACACTTTAACGAAACCAAAATAGCGCAAATGGTATACAAACAACAGATAGTTTAAGGTTTAATAATATACAACCCCGATTCCAAAAAAGTTGGGACAAAGTACAAATTGTAAATAAAAACGGAATGCAATAATTTGCAAATCTCAAAAACTGATATTGTATTCACAATAGAACATAGACAACATATCAAAGGTCGAAAGTGAGACATTTTGAAATCTCATGCCAAATATTGGCTCATTTGAAATTTCATGACAGCAACACATCTCAAAAAAGTTGGGACAGGGGCAATAAGAGGCTGGAAAAGTTAAAGGTACAAAAAAGGAACAGCTGGAGGACCAAATTGCAACTCATTAGGTCAATTGGCAATAGGTCATTAACATGACTGGGTGTAAAAAGAGCATCTTGGAGTGGCAGCGGCTCTCAGAAGTAAAGATGGGAAGAGGATCACCAATCCCCTTAATTCTGCGCCGACAAATAGTGGAGCAATATCAGAAAGGAGTTCGACAGTGTAAAATTGCAAAAAGTTTGAACATATCATCATCCACAGTGCATAATATCATCAAAAGAGTCAGAGAATCTGGAAGAATCTCTGTGCGTAAGGGTCAAGGCCAGAAAACCATACTGGGTGCCCGTGATCTTCGGGCCCTTAGACGGCACTGCATCACATACAGGCATGCTTCTGTATTGGAAATCACAAAAAGGGCTCAGGAATATTTCCAGAGAACATTATCTGTGAGCACAATTCACCGTGCCATCCGCCGTTGCCAGCTAAAACTCTATAGTTCAAAGAAGAAGCCGTATCTAAACATGATCCAGAAGCGCAGACGTCTTCTCTGGGCCAAGGCTCGTTTAAAATGGACTGTGGCAAAGTGGAAAACTGTTCTGTGGTCAGACGAATCAAAATTTGAAGTTCTTTATGGAAATCAGGGACGCCGTGTCATTCGGACTAAAGAGGAGAAGGACGACCCAAGCTGTTATCAGCGCTCAGTTCAGAAGCCTGCATCTCTGATGGTATGGGGTTGCATTAGTGCGTGTGGCATGGGCAGCTTACACATCTGGAAAGACACCATCAATGCTGAAAGGTATATCCAGGTTCTAGAGCAACATATTCTCCCATCCAGACGACGTCTCTTTCAGGGAAGACCTTGCATTTTCCAACATGACAACGCCAAACCACATACTGCATCAATTACAGCATCATGGCTGCGTAGAAGAAGGGTCCGGGTACTGAACTGGCCAGCCTGCAGTCCAGATCTTTCACCCATAGAAAACATTTGGCGCATCATAAAACGGAAGATACGACAAAAAAGACCTAAGACAGTTGAGCAACTAGAATCCTACATTAGACAAGAATGGGTTAACATTCCTATCCCTAAACTTGAGCAACTTGTCTCCTCAGTCCCCAGACGTTTACAGACTGTTGTAAAGAGAAAAGGGGATGTCTCACAGTGGTAAACATGGCCTTGTCCCAACTTTTTTGAGACGTGTTGTTGTCATGAAATTTAAAATCACCTAATTTTTCTCTTTAAATGATACATTTTCTCAGTTTAAACATTTGATATGTCATCTATGTTCTATTCTGAATAAAATATGGAATTTTGAAACTTCCACATCATTGCATTCCGGTTTTTTTTACAATTTGTTCTTTGTCTCAACTTTTTTGGAATCGGGGTTGTAAATACAGAGGTGATTATAAGAAATCGCGCGCGCTAATTATTGACAAATAGTCCAAATTTCTCGACCAATCACCTTGAGCGACTCGGTAAAACGGCGGCCGATCGCTTCGTCACCGTAAGTGAGAAAGAATTACACAATGAAAAGTCCTGTTCCTAAAATCACTAAAGATGCTACGAAGTTTGGTCTAAAACTATTCAAAGATAAGGTCGGATTGTGATTTATTTTATTGATTTCAAAACAAAGGATTTTGTGACTCCGCGTAGATAAGCGACACAAGTTTGTGCCAGAAAGTTATTACATTCGCATACTGCTTTTGAAGATTGAGAGAATAATTTTTTTAATATGATTTTTTTTAATAATCACCCGTGTATTTATACTAAAACAATTATCCACCTCAAGCTTAGTGAATATTGAATAATAACCTCGACTTGAATAATCTCAGTGAATAATTGTTAAATAGCAAACTGAAAATATTGCTAAATTGTACAGCTCTATGTATAATTTTTATTTATTTCCAGAAATTTTTAAAGCGTAAACATTTCATGAGTTCTCGTGACTTGACTTGGACTTGATCACTGATGACTCGGACTTGTGCATTAACTGCATTCGGACTCGTAAATTAGAGACGAGGACTCGGATTTTTTTCTTTATTTTTTTTTGTAACATGCCATAATAATTTGGCATAAGATATTTAGATCTACATTAATTTTATACTAATTTCGTGCAAGAGAATGCACATTCACCTGTTCATACGTCATGTTCAGGAACAAACTAACATTAATGACGCTAAAATGCCTGGAGAGAACGCCCCTAGGATTGTCCGCTTTGCTTATAGACTTCTCGTGCAGTGCGAAAAAAATGCACTGCTACAGTATGTGTTCCATATATAGAAGAACTTTTGAGGAGACGACGGGGACAACCTCGAACTTCAATCGTCATTTGGCGAGACTCGACCCAAAGAAGGAAGTGACACGCTATATTCATTGCTCTGTTGATAGTGGGTGGGGCTTGTTTGATGAGCGATGAACTAGCTAGTATTAAAGGAGAACTGAAGTCATTTATAAACTTACTTTATTTCTTAATTAACGTGTTATTCAATGACGTTTTCGGTTTTAGTAACCTTATATCGTGACTCGTATTGGCAACTAACTGCAATTAAATTTTATACTTATCGGCCTGTTCGATTTTTAGCCGTGTTGAATGTCGTTCGTTTGGTCCACGGCAGGCGTCGCTTATCCGCGCGATCTTCACGAGACTTGTGCGAGACTTCGAAACGTGAAGTGTCAGCGCCGCCATTTTGAAAACTGTTTACACAGCGGCCAGATCGCCATATCATTCCAATTTAGATTAATTTCAAGATTTGCCAGCTTCATCAGTGATAGAGTGTCAGTCCTGTGTGCTGTAGCGTGTGCACTTGAAGGCGTACCTCGGGCTGCGCGCGTGCCGAGTGGACTCCAGCATGCGCGCCGTGAACAAGGCGCACCCGAGCTCAATTAAGGAACTATGTGTTTGCCTATTTAAGGACTTTGCTGATGCATTTGCATCGCGAAGTATTACAATACGCATGTACGCATTACCGAGCCTTTCTACCCGTTGTCTTGATTTCAGGTTCACGATCCTTGTGCCTGTTTCTTGTTCTTGTCCTCGGTTAGCCTTTGATGTACTGTTTGCGCCTCGACCGACCCTTTTGATTGCACAGTGCTGAGCGTAAATGAGTGCACCCTCTTTGAAAAGTAACATTTTAAACAATATCTCAATGAACACAAACAATTTCCAAAATGTTGACAAGACAAAGTTTAATATAACATCTGTTTAACTTATAACATGAAAGTAAGGTTAATAATATAACTTAGATTACACATTTTTCAGTTTTACTCAAATTAGGGTGGTGCAAAAATGAGTACACCGCACAACAAAAACTACTACATCTAGTACTTTGTATGGCCTCCATGATTTTTAATGACAGCACCAAGTCTTCTAGGCATGGAATGAACAAGTTGGCGACATTTTGCAACATCAATCTTTTTCCATTCTTCAACAACGACCTCTTTTAGTGACTGGATGCTGGATGGAGAGTGATGCTCAACTCGTCTCTTCAGAATTCCCTAAAGAAAATAATTTCTTTACACCACAAAGGTGAAGGCTACAAGAAGATCAGCAAAGCTTTACTTATCAGTCAGAATACTGTAGCAAAAGTGGTACAAAAAACTTTAAGAAAGATGGGACTGCAACCATCTCACAGAGACGTCCAGGTGGTCCACGGAAGTTAACACCTCGACAGGAGCGTCTTCTGATGAGAAGGGTTGGAGAAAATCGGCATGCAAGTTCACTGCAGTTATCTAAAGAAGTAGAAAGCCAAACTGGGGTGACTATTTCCCGTGACACAATACGGCGTACACTGCAGAGGAATGGCATGCATGGATGCCGTCCACGAAAGAAGCCTCTCCTAAAGCCCAGGCACAAAAAAGCCCGCCTAGAGTTTGCCAGGGCCCATGCTGACAAAGATGAAGACTACTGGGACTCTATACTCTGGAGTGATGAGACCAAGATAAATGTTTTTGGAACTGATGGCTTCAAAACTGTATGGCATCGCAAAGGTGAGGAATACAAAGAAAACTGCCTGGTGCCTCCAGTGAAACATGGTGGTGGCAGTGTCCTTATGTGGGGCTGCATGAGTGCTGCTGGTGTTGGGGAGCTGCATTTCATTGATGGCATCATGAATTCACAGACGTATTGCTCTATACTGAAAGAGAAGATGCTACCATCACTCCGTGCCCTTGGTCGTCGTGCACTTTTCCAACACACATCTAAGGCCACTGTTGGATTTCTGAAGAAGAACAGGGTGAAAGTGATTCAGTGGCCAAGTACGTCTCCTGATCTGAACCCAATCGGACACCTATGGGGAATTCTGAAGAGACGAGTTGAGCATCGCTCTCCATCCAGCATCCAGTCACTAAAAGAGGTCATTGTTGAAGAATGGAAAAAGATTGATGTTGCAAAATGTCACCAACTTGTTCATTCCATGCCTAGAAGACTTGGTGCTGTCATTAAAAATCATGGAGGCCATACAAAGTACTAGATGTAGTAGTTTTTGTTGTGGGGTGTACTCATTTTTGCACCACCCTAATTTGAGTAAAACTGAAAAATGTGTAATCTAAGTTATATTATTAACCTTACTTTCACGTTATAAGTTAAACAGATGTTATATTAAACTTTGTCTTGTCAACATTTTGGAAATTGTTTGTGTTCATTGAGATATTGTTTAAAATGCTACTTTTCAAAGGGGGTGCACTCATTTACGCTCAGCACTGTATTCTCGTTTTTGATCTCGCCTGCTGTTTTGGCTTGTTTGCCTGTGTATATATTGTTT